>NC_083459.1:4510000-4676925 GCF_023558535.2 Drosophila nasuta | reverse complement strand
TTCCCGTTAGCTGTAGTAGTGTGACTACAAACTACTACAGTCGACGCCGGAACAGCGTGTACAGTGTAATTGGGCCAGTGTGACCACACACTCACAACCTGTTCACCCACGCCGCGTGCCCCGTTTTCCACATTCTTTGCACAAACCACAACTCTTCCCGTTTAGCTGTAGTAGGGTGACTACAGCCACTACAGTCGACGCCGAAAAGTGTGTACAGTGCTGCATAGTCGGTGTGCTTCACACTGACTTCCGTGACAACTTCCCCGTGTAACAACCCTATCGACGTTGGACCCGAGAACAACCCCAGAAGCAGAAATATTCACATCATTGTTGACAAATCTGTTGCCAGAGAAATAGCAAATAAAAATAAACAACGTTACAAATTGAAAACTCCTGTCTTTTCTTTACAACTTGATCTCCATTCGCCTACGAAGATCGTCTCACACCTTGAGATACTCGACTTGTAGGGTTTCAGCAAACATAAATTTCTTATTTCGATCCCTGGACAGCGCTAGCTACCTCGGCGTTGTGACGGTTCGTTACACTACAGTCGAGTGTACTCGACTGTGAGATACCCGCTACCCATTTTGAATAAAAGAAATATATTTTGCGGTATTTTTCTCGAAGTATACCGATTATACTGCATAACTACTAAAATATACCAAATGGTATATTTGGTATATCGATATAGTACACCATTCAAAATATACCATAGACGGCACAATATACCAGATTGTTAGCCAAAGCAACTAATACGCCTAGTAAGTAGGCGTTTTTGCCCATACAAAAGAATTTCTTTAATAACTTCGACAATTTTTGTCTGATCGCAACCAAATTTTCAGGAATCATAACTACTATAGTAATTATTGTACCAAAATGTGTATAATTAAAATTACGCTTGTTATTCGTTTTTTGATTTGGGGGCAGAAGTGGGCGTTGTTTCAAACGGACGGACGGACAGACACACAGACAGTCGGACAGACGGACATGGCTTGATCGTCTCGGCTGTTGGCGCTGATCAAGAATATATATACTTTAATAGGTTTGGAGATGCCTCCTTCTACCTATTACATACATTTCCTGCCGGCACAAAGTTATAATACCCTTCTACCCTATGGGTAGCGGGTATAAAAATCTTTCGTGTGGTACATTTTTGTTAAAATTGGTAAATTGGTAAATCACAATTTGTGAATCACAATTTGTTAAATACAAAAAGTCTTTCGTGAAAAATGTTTGGTACATTTTTGCTAAAATTGGTACATTTTTTCCAAATTTTGGTAAAAAAATTTTTTTGGAATGGCAACCGTGCTTGTAAGTATACAATGGTACTGCAATGTATAATTGTTATACTAATACGTTAATTGTGTTTTTTTTTCGCAAAAGTGCACCTTTGCCGCCCATTTAACACATGCAATAGATGGTTGTCCACTTCAGGAGGTTGTCCTCTAATTTCAAGTGCCGTTTTCCTCATTAGGGTAAATATCTTTTATAAGTATATTTAGTTTCTTTGTCGTTCTAAGTTTAGTTTTGTGTATTTTTTTTAGATTCGGCATACAGTAAAAATCTATATAAACCCAGTGATAAAACTTAGTAATAATCTATATCAACTCCGCAATAAAACAGTTATGGAAACTGAGTTTAAGAACCTGGTATAAATACCAAATTTGTATGTGGTCGAATTTTAAATTCATTATAACTAAAAATTCACCACACACAAATGAGTGATTAACGCCCAACCACCAAAAGCTCCACGTCGCAGCCGTGCTGGCGACGTCAGCTGTCTGTACAACACAAACAGATGAGCTGTTGTTAGCTGCAGACGCTCATTGAGCACCGGAGAATCGCTTCCAAGCAGGCTGTGTTTCTGCTGGCGAAAACACCTGCGTCCGACAGCCTTGCGGTCTCTATTGACTGTTTGCTCCGCACTTGTGGTAGCATCGAGGCCGAGTATCCGCGTTATCCAGGAGGAAGGCTACCCAGAAGGAAGGCGAACAGCTGAATAGCTTATGTTTTTTTCTTTCGTTTGTTGATTATTGTTAGTTTGCGTTGTTTTGTTCAAATGTGCATTTATAAGTGAGAGTCTATCAGTGTTGTAAGTGTAGTATGATGTGGCGAGAAAGTTGAAACAACAACTTTTCTTGGGCCCTCATAATACAAGTACCACGGTATTATTGTATAAAATAACAATGGCAATCATTTAGAATGTATATAAGGCAACGCATATAGGCAAAATAGCTTTGTAAAATTGTATTCAGTTATAAAATTTCATGTTTTTGTATTGCATTCAAAGCAGTTAAAACCATACCTGCAAAACATTTTGACCAGCGGTCAAAAACATTTCAATGAGTGACAGCCATCAGCTGATCCTCATTTTTACATGTATCTAGTATTTGCCTATATTCTGTGTGATTGTCTAACATTGCATTCTAAATTAACCAAAACTAGTTCATTTTAACTAACTTTTTTTCTCTTAAATGCAAAAATAATTATTTACATTATATTTATGCTAGAACGTATTTTATGTTTATAATTTAATTATTTTTAGTCTTTATTTATTTATTCTTTCCCTTTTGCCTTATTTGTTAAATTTCGGCCTCATAAACACTTACCATGTTAGTTCGTTAAATTATTTTTTTATTCATTTTTCTTGTCAGTTCAGTTGTAATGTTGTTAAAATTCAAATTACTTTTGTTATATGTATGTTAATAAATTAAGTATGTTCGCTTAATTGCATAATTTTATTTGGAACCATGCATCACCAAGCAGGAGTAGGTTAGCAGAACCACTTCTTTTAGGGATCCTGCCAACAGTTATTTTTGGCCTTAGAATGCAGGATCATGGTAGGGTGGGCATCTGCACACAATAATAGCAGTGTTGCATTAGAGAGTGGCTCCGTCTTCTTTGTTAACCTACCTTCCTCTCCTTTCTCTTCTCTTCCAAAATTGTTTAATTTATCCTTCCCACTACACTCTCCTTAGTCTGTATACCTTTATGTACGCGAATTCTTAATGTATTATTGTTATATACTGATGCGTCTTACCAGTTGGCCTTTTTTTTTTGTAAGCCCCATGCTTACTGAGCAAAGCCCGGAAAAGCCTGCGCGTACGCTTAACTGTATAAACCTCCCACCAGCACCAGCGAATAAATATCTTAAAAGCCTTACAAAATAATTATACACTCAATTGTAGCAGCCATTTGTTTAATAATGTGTTAGAAAAGTCATTCTTTACCACAGAACTCGCAGAAGTGTTGGAATCTTGCAAAAAGAGGGTTAAATATGTGAAGGAATGGCTTTGTTTAAGTAGGCTTGTATTTGTAACTATGGATGTTTATTTGAATATTGAAATATGATGATGAAATTATAATTAAGTACACTTTTTTTAAAGAGATCTTGTTCTCGCGTTCTTCTTCTTATTTGTAGAGTCTCTGCTTTCGCTGTGCATGGGGGGATATCTTCCACTATGTATTCGTAGTGGCGCTGAAAAGTCAAAGGTTTTCCCGTTTTTCCGTTTGTATAAATAAAACACTCGCGTTTTATCACTAGTAGTTAATATATTTCTAACTTCGGGGTGTTGTACAAAATTCGCACAGAGTATGGGGTGGTTTGTTGTCCGCGGTTTAAAAGACGTGGTGTGTCCCTGACCTAGTAAAATGCCGACTGCATTTCACCGATCTAGTGCCGAGCCGCGCTCAGCGGTGGGAAGTTTTGGGAGAGAGAAGCTGAGAGCACTGGAGCTTGAGTGCTTTCTTACGCGTGAGCGCATTGCTGGTGAGCGAAAAGCATTGAGTGCTTTTCGGTCGGCGGAGCGAAGGTGTGCCACTCACCTACAATGCGCTCGCATCAACACCCTAGATATCTATCCTTGGGCAGCACTTTGGTGACTATAAACGGTCCTTTATAACGTGGCTCTAATTTACGTGAGGTACCGGTACTGGAAGGCTCATTCTCGACCAAAACAATATCTCCGCTATTTTGTAGTGAGTAGTTGGCTTGGAATGGTTGGCGTAACAGCGTTTCTTAGCTGCGGCTCTATGATCGTTGATACGCGTTGCAGCGTCTGCTCGAAGGTTTTCCAGCTCAGCATCCGTAAGCATCTGTCGATCTTCTCCTTGGATCACACTCGTCAGGGTGTTCGTAAGTACATCTCTGGGCTCATAATCATACAGCACCTAGAAAGGAGAACATTTAGTAGTGGTGTTTGTCATGGTATTAACACTCCATTGGAGGGTTTTCATCTTCTCGCCCCAGAATAGTCCTATTTGTTCGTTCTGCATGACCTATTGCTCTTGAAGTCTGTACGGCATTTAAAATATGTTTTACATGATTTGCTTTGCAAAACTTCTCAAAGTCTTTGGAAGTGAAAGCTGTTCCTCTGTCAGTAACAATTTGATGCAGCATTCCAACGTAGCCCTTTATTTCCTGAAGAATATCAATTACATGTTTCGTAGCAGTACTTTTAACAGCTCTCAGTACAGTAAATTTCGTGAATGCATCGAATATCACGAAAATATGCTCATTCCGCTTCGAACTCTTTGGAAATGGTCCCAGCTGGTCCATGTGAACTGTAAAGAACGGTATTGGTCTGATGTCATCCTGGCGGCCTCCTGGTATCTTATACAAGTAAGAAAGCTACAGTCGAGTGTACTCGACTGTGAGATACCCGCTACCCATTTTGAATAAAAGAAATATATTTTGGGGTATTTTTCTCGAAATATACCGATTATATTGCATAAATACTTAAAATATACCAAATGGTATATTTGGTATATCGATATAGGACCGCATTCAAAATATACCATAGACGGCACAATATACCAGATTGTTAGCCAAAGCAACTAAGACGCCTAGTAAGTAGGCGTTTTTGCCCATACAAAAGTATTTCTTTAATAACTTCGACAATATTTATCTGATCGCAACCAAATTTTCAGGAATCATAACAACTATCGTAATTATTGTTTATTACGCTTGTTATTCGATTTTTGTTAATTTGCGGGGGCGGAAGTGGGCCTGGCAAAAAATTGAAGCAAATTTCATTTGCGTGCAAACACACCAAATGCTAAAAAAAATTATAACTGTACCTTTCCACCCTTTAGGTAGGGGGTATAAAAGGGGGTAAACAATTCAACAACAATAAACAATTTTAAAGTTGCGCTAAACAAGAGGAGATCCAAAACTATTGACGGTAAGAAAAAAATCAATAATACAAGAAAACAATTAAGTGATCCATTTATTTGTCGAAATAGGGCCACGGCTGGACTCTGGCGTACCCACCCTGCCTGAGATGGCCACATCGACGCCATCTCCCTTGCGTTGGGCATCACCTCAGAGGCTGATTCTCGTCCGTCGTAATGCCTCTCATCCATATCAAAAACTCACACGACCAACTTAATCGTTGCAAGTACAGCTGTATTATTATACATTTTTCTTATTTATTAATATTTAATTTATTTACTTAAATTTTAAAGAACAACTTTGTGTGACACGTATGCCAAAGAACAAGGCAAAACGGGATAGCGACATATCCCCCCGCGACATATCTCCGTCGAACTAAAAACGACAAATCTCCGCGCGGAGATCGGGTCGAATATATTTGGGGAGATTTGTATATATGTATTTATATTAGTTTATATATGCATAAATAACTACGTCGCTTAATTTTTTACCTTGACCTACCCAAGAGCTCTCGGGGTTAGTAAAGAGGCGATATATCAAATGTAATGCCATGAAATATGCATATATGTATATGTCGGAGAGTGAGTAAGGCAGCATCTCGTGTCGGCACATTGTCAATGCGTAGTTGTAGGTGCGTATCGGCACATTGACACTGCGTAGTTGCTTGTGCGTTTCGGCACATTAGCACTACGTAATTAAGAGTGTGCATGTTAGATTGCATCATTCTTTATTTGCGCTTTATTGGTTGTCCGCATTTTTCGCTTTGACAAGTACAGTTATTGCGGGGCGACAGCGACGAGACGCTGTCGCTGAGTGTGGTTCGATGGCTATGGCGTAGGTAGTAAAAGGATCGAGCGGTCAGTGTGCTCATGCAATCGCCTGTGAGAGCATTGAAACTCGCTTCGCGATAATGAATAAACAGACTTCGGTAGAACAGACTCCGACATATATGTATATATTTATATAAATAAATATATATATACCTTGACCCGAATACCTCTTGTCGAAATTGCTGAGCACCCCGTCTCGTCCCAATACTTGTACTGGTGTTAAGAGAAGTTGGCGTGCGCGCTGATCATACCGTTTGCGCCTGAGATCATACGCCTTGTGGAGATGCTCCTTCACTTCACTCCGGATGATGCCCACTCTATCCTGGGCTTCTAAGTCAGAGATATTGTGTTCCCACAGTGACCTCAGTTTCCGAGCCATACACAGCGAAGAACGGCGTCACTCCAGTAGCGCTATGGACGGCAATGCGTATCGCTACTTCGATCTCTGGTAAGTAAGCATCCCATTCCCAGTGGTCGTTCTTTAAATACGATCTTATCCCAGATATCACGGTCCGGTTTACGCGTTCAGCGACAATACTCTGGGGTGAATATACAGGAGTACGCATGTGGGGATCCCAAATGCTTTGACCATCGACTCAAACCATTTGTAGGTAAATTATCGTTCGTTGTCGGAGTGTAACCCCTCAGGCACTCCGAATTTAAAGAACACCTCGTGGACCAAGAAGTCGACGACGTCTGCGGCCGTTTCGTCCGTCTCTCATCGCCTTCAAAAATGTAAATTTGGAAAAACTACTACTATGAAATTCCAAGAGTACCCACATTTTGATCGTGGATATTTCCCCAAGTCGACATACAATTTCTGTAATTGGCGATCGGTGAGTACTTCTTTTCCGATGCCGACTTGCATTGAATAATTCTGGGATTTGATCTCCTTACAGGTTGCACATCCCCGTACGATCCCCAACTCCTCTACGCTTTTTGATAGTGTGTCCGCAGCTACATTCTCGGTCCTCTTTATAAACGGCATTATGAACGGAAAAGCCTAGTTAAGTCTTTAAGACTCATGAGCCATTGGATGCTTGCAGTGTCGGTGACCACTGTGAATGGGACCTTCTTAACATACGGCCTGAATGACCAACTTCGCGGCCAAGCACTCTTTCGGTCCCTGTAAAGTTGATTTGGTGCCGGTTCAGTTTGGTCGAAGAGAACCCGATCGGCCACTTCTGCTGTTCATCATTCAGTTGAAACAAAACGGCTCACACTCCTAAATTCGATGCGTCACATTGAATGAAGAAAGGCTTTTTGAAATCGGCGTGCACCAACACGGGTGCTATGGTAAGTGCCTTCTTCAATTTCTCCACACCGGAACTTCCCACTCTTTTCCTTAGAGCATTTGTCAGTGGTACCGAGATTTCGGCGAAATTCTCCATCTTCACTCTGCTTGGGTCTATTTGTAGAGTGCCTATGATGAAACCTAAATAATTGAGGTTTCGAAAACAGAATTTGGATTTGCCCATGCCAATGGGGAAATTCGCCTTCCTTCAACATGCTACAACTAATTTTAAATGTTTATCCAAGTAAACAAACACATCGGACCTCAGAAACTTCGGAATCACTTTGTCCACTAGTCGGTAAAGTTGCTGTATAACCCGAAGGGCTATACGTGTACCGTGAAAGCTATAAAGGCTGGTTTCCTCCAGTTCGATCAGCCAGACGGCAGACTTTAATTCGATGAGATTAAATTCAACTCGTCGATTCACGAGCATGGCAGAGGATACGTATCTTTCGCCGCCACGCTGTTCAGCTTCCGAGTAAAGTCAAAATTGATTTTTGTCGGGCTTTACGACGACCGTTGTTCTATTGCTCCATGGGCTGTGGCTTTCTTCTTTTCCGGGTCCCACATTTCCGGCTTAGATACGACAACATCCTCGCCCTGGTAATATTCCAATTTGACAGTTGATACTTCAGACACATCATTTGGGTGTCCCTCGATGGACCAAGTCCCCAAACAAATTCGGAGCGATGTCGAACGCTCTCCAGATATCGATTCCCAAATAAACTTCCTGTTTCAAATCGGGACACATGAAGAAAACTATCTACTCGAATTTGTTGCCATACGACACCGACAAATTGACTCATTCCAGGACTGGAAGGAGCAGCAAGAGTGACCATGGACGCGTACGGCTGACAAGCTCTCGGCACCATCGCCTCAGCATATTATCCACCGATGATAACATCTTTCCTTGTTAACCTTCGCCGACGAAAACGACTTAATTATTATGCCGGTTCATCACGGAGTGTCAGAAATGCATCCAGTGCCATTCTCTGGCTCTGCCCACCAACAAAACATGGAATCCGCGCAGCACTCCTCTTCAGGAATATTGACACTGTTTCTGCAAAAATTCGATGCGAAAGAACAAATCCTCTACAGCATGTGTGAAATCGCTACAACTTCAGGTACGTTCGTTCTCTCGACTCCGTTTCCATCCGTTTTTCATCTGGTCGTCCGTCTTCAGTATCTAGATGCATATGCATGGGGATTCCGCCAGATCACTTCGTGCGCCAGTAGGCCAGGTTGTGACCCAACAAAATTCTTTTGTGTACGCCCACGAGTAAAGCAGCTTTTGGAATTCGAGGTTCAACCCTGTCAACCCCCAATCCAGTTATTCGACCGTGTCATCCTTTAAAGATTTAGGTGTAGGTGTTTACTGAACACTTTACTCAGGGTTTACAGACTATAGCTATTTATTTTTGATGACATCTCAATGGTCGATGCCATAATGTTATCTCACTTAGATGCTCGTCTTATGCAAATTTTTCCTAACAGGGAAACCCTATTTGGGGGCATTTCAGTAATAGTTTTTGGCGATCTCAGGCAACTGCGTCACATGCACCATACAGTGCTATTTTTGTGTCTGCTTTGTGGGATATTTTTTAAGTTTTTTGAACTCACAGAGATTATTATGAGACAACGAGACTATCAAGCTTGCGTGCTAGCGCCTAAAAACATGGCGTCCGATCAAATGACATAAACTTAGTTAGCGGTAAGGTTTCGATCTTAGACCAATTTTCTAATAATGCAATTCATTTCCATTATTTGTTTTTGCATAATGAGGATTCAAATATACTATTCTGACTCCAATAGTATGCAGTGTTTAAATATAAGTCTTTAGGATTCCTCATTACGTATAGAAAGAAGTCCAACACATCCTGAAAACATGAAAATTGAAACTGGATTTTAGGAATTTATTTCAGGGATTTCCGTTTTTGGATAGCAGTAGTATAGTATACGGGGCCTATCTGGTAGTTATAGAGGAGTTTTCGATTTTTTTGGCAGCTAATAGTTTAAGGTTTTTGTTAGATTTAAACAAGTCTATAACCAATCGTCACATATATATTGATTGAGCGTGCTCAAATATTAAGGATAGCAGGACCACAGCATGGACATATGAGACAATTTTTAGCTCTCGTAGTGATATTTAAGTTAACATTGATGTAATTGCATATAATTAATTTAAATTTGAATATTTTAATTTAAGACTTTAAAATCCAAATCAAGCACACTCGACTGTAGCTTCCTTATTTGTTCAAAATCAAAATGATATGTGAAAGTAAAAACCATAGCACCGCTGACAGTTTTAATAAAAATTTTAATTTTAGATAAAAATTGTTTAAGTTATTAAAAAAAAAAAAATTGTTACGGTAGAAAACAGCTTCTTGTGTCGGGCTTAAGTCGCTTTAGTTGGCAATCTGGTAGAACTCTATGATCTATCTATGCATATGTAGTATTTCGAAATAACAGTATATTTGTATATATTTTTTTGAATATTTAAAGAATAATACCTCACCATTATGATTTCAGCAAAAATGAGTAGCGAGTATTACAGTCGAACATTCTTCTTAGTTTTTTATATTTTTTTATTATACTTTATCAATAATACCGCTTTGCATTTTTGCTTTTATTGAAATTGAATAGCGAGTAGGTACGCTAAAGTCGAAGGTGGCTTTCGTACTTGTTTTATACATGTTTTTAGGCCAACACCTTGTAGGCTAAATCTACGCACCATTCTCTTGTATCTATCTTTGTAGAGTTTACGAAAGTATAAATACATACGTAACATAGGAAAAATTCAACTTATTTGTATAATGAACTTAAAAAATACTATCACAATTACAAAATACAATGTAGCGAATTATCTGAGAATACTATTAAGATTACACCCGTGACCGCACAAAAACCTTCGATAATTTCCCATTAATTATTGGTACTGTTATTTTCAATGTTGCACAAGCAAAGTCTGCTTCAATTTGTGACTCAGCCCATATATTATTGTTACTGTGGCATCTTAAAACTCTGACATGTCCAACTCTGCCAGGCAATAAGGTTAACTAACAATGAAAACTACTTAATCATGCAATAAACTAAAATACAAAAATTAATGATTTAATTGACTACAGTTAAGTGACGGGAAAATGTGGAAGAGAGGCCTGCCAACATTTAGCGAGACAGTGCACGGTACGCCAAACTCATCTAGAGCAAACTAAACCTTTTATCGAAAGCAGGTTACATCAAGAGTATAACATAACCCCAAGGGCGACAGCTCTCATAAAATATATTTTTTAATGTTTTTTAAATAGAGATATGCTGCCCACAGTTCACTAATATACTACTACATGTAGAAACAGATACATACATGCATACATAGAAATAGAAATACTAATTGAAGAGGTAGGCTAATTAAAATTTAATTGCACATCTAAACGAAATTTACAACAAACAGGCGCAATAAATATATAAGTACATATAAATGTAAACACGTATAACATGCACACATGAATACACCGAAAACGAATTTTCCTGTAACTTCATGTAAAATATTGGAGAGATATTTTTTTCCAAATACTAAATAAGAACCACAAAATTGTATTATAATAAATTCTGTTATTTACTGAAAGCAAATATTTTTTTTTAAATATATTTGTAGTGTAAATATATGTATTTGTCTACTTCGTTGAAGTATGTAAAAGGCTTCATAGTTAATTGATCGACAATTTGACATTACAATTTAAATAAATGCTAAAGAAGCTTTTAAGGAAGTTTGTTTATTACAATAATATTTTCTACTAAAGTAAATTTAGAAAAGTATTTATTCTATGTGTATTGCCCGAATTGGGCAATCGTCACTAAATTTTTAATTCAACTGCATTATTCTGCTAGAAAGTGGATAGTGGCAACCAATTGTGTCTCTGTGTGTGGATAGAGAAACAATTTTAGAAAATGATTTCACCAACATTTCGATTGTAGTTCATAAAAAAACAAAAAACTATTCTATACATAATTTATACCAAATTTTGCACTAATTGCAATAGTTAATGCAGATTTCAACCACATTTGAATTGTACGTGCCACTACGCATGTTGCCAAACCACAAAATATTTCATTTACATACGCCCTCCCAAAAAACAAGCCAAACATCGGGAGCCAACTCACCTAACAATCGTATGAATTCAATAAAGCTTTGCACGTGTACTATACGCATTCGTAACCATAATTACACACGTTTTCTACCTACGATTTTAAGCAATTCACTTTACCAAGTGCGTAATGTTTTGGCCATTTAAGCTGTATGATATGTGCCTACTGAAAATGATCTGATTTTTTTTTATACCCACAGGAATTGTATGTAACAGTCAGAAGGGTAAATCTCTCAACTTATATACATATATGTAATTTGCTTGCGATCATTTTAGTTGCTTTGGCTAGCAAACAGGTATATTTTGTAATCCATGATATATTTTGAACGTAATAATATATCGACATACCATATATAACCCTCGGTATGTTTTAATATTTTGTTTGTTTTTTATACCCGCTACCCATATGGTAGAAGGGTATTATAAGTTTATGTAAATGTATGTAACAGGTAGAAGGAGGCATCTCCGACCCTTTAAAGTATAGATATTCTTGATCAGCATCAATAGCCGAGACGATCTAGCCATGTCCGTCTGTCTGTCCGTATGAATCACTGGATCTTAGAGACTATAAGAGATAGAGCTATAATTTTTCTTCGACATCTGTTATGTTTGCACGCAGATCAAGTTAATTTCAAAATTTTGGCCACACCCACCTCCGCCCCCGCAAATCAAAATAATCAAATAACAAGCGTAATTTTAAAGCTAGAGCTGCGAATTTTGGTGTATACAATAACAACAATAATCTTTATGAAAATTTGGTTGCGATCAGATAAAATTGTAGAAGTTAATAAAGACATACTTTTGTATGGACAAAATCGCCAAATTGCCGCCTACGGTATACTTTGAATGTGGTACTATATCGAAATACCAAATATACAATTTGGTATATTTGCAGCATTTTTGTAGTATTTTTGGGATATATTTGAAAATAATACCGCAATGGCTTTTATTCAAAATGGGTAGCGGGTATCTCACAGTAGAGCACAGTCGACTGTAGCTTTCTTACTTATTTTTGTATGTAAAAAAAACTATATACATATATTTAAAACTACTATAGATAGTCTCTGAGATCAGACGAACATGGCCATATCTTCTCCGCAGTTAATTCTGATTAGGAATCAACTTTATGGTGTCAGTGATGTCTCATTTTTATAATACAACTCGTATGGGTAGCAGGTATAAAACATATGTATATACTTTTCATATGAAGTCGACTTGTTGCGCTTTGGTCATTCATTACATATAAGCGAATGCTGCTTATCGAAATAATGCAGTTACAACTTTCCGCAGCGTGATTTACTTTTGATTAGTTTATCAGTCCAAGCAGATGCAATTAATTGTGATTAAAGTTAAAAGTTGAAAAAAATGAAGATTTCAACTACAAGTTTTTATTTCGAAGTGGATGAAAAGGCATGGATCCGGTGTCAAAAATATGTTAGATTATCAACCAACCATTCATCAGATCGTTACTAAATTTAGTAACCATTAAGTTTGTAATTATTATCGTAACTACCAAAAATAGCTTCAAAACTACTCTTGCTATTGGGTTGTTTTCGATTTGCGGGGACGGAAATGGGAAAAAAAATCTAAAGCAAAACTCGATCTATGGAGATGATGAAGATGTAAAAGCCTTGTTGGTTGGAATTTAGTTGGATTTGATTTCTTTGGTAACCCTGATTATTGTTCTTTGTCGTTGTTGTGGCATGCGGTGGTCAACTGTAACGATCAAATTTATGGCTGTCGCAGCAATATTCAATTTTTTATTTTTTTTTTCTGTTTCCTCGGCAAACTTTTTATTGTGTGTTTGTAGTGTGTTGTGTTGAATTTACATTTCAGAAACTAATTGTATGTAAATATGTCATATGTGTGTTTTCAACAGCTGCGTAAAACGGGTGGATGCGAGGTCTTGTGTAGGTGTGTGTGATGCAGAGTGCCATTTTAAGTAAGATTGTGTATGCTTGTGTTGGTTATTGACAATTTCATAAATGCGGTAACATTTTCAATTAAATATGCGCAATGCCGCAACACAGCTGCACAGTCGTCACGCATATACATACATATACAAACGCGTACATTGTACAAACACACACGTACCCATATATGTACATATTCACATTTATTTGTCACGCCCTTCAAACGCCCACTCCATCAATCCTTGGAAAGTCCATTGATACGAACATATATATATACGTACATACTATTTGTATGTGTGTGTGTGCAGGTGTGCAGCTCTTGGTCTGTTACAAATTACAAATCAATCAATAAATAATTGAAATGAAAATCATTTTGCTGGTTTTAACTTATCTTTCCCTTCTCTTTAAGCGTCTCACAGTGGATCGAATCACAAAACACGTTCCAAAAATGTTTATTTCTCAATTATGTACCTATAATAAGACCCAATCTTCGGGTCTTATTTGCTGTGGTTGACAATCTGATATATTTTGTATTCAATGGTATATTTTAAAAGTATACCAATGAATACAAAATATATCAGATTGTCAACCACAGCAAATAAGGCCCGACGACTGCAGCCGTTTTTTGGTATGGAAATAGCGAAAATCTACAATAGGCAATGTTTTTGATATTTGCATTTTTTCAATAGTTTCTCTAATTAATAAAAAACAAATTATTCGTTGAAAGTCAATATAAATTTTGTATTTATAAAATAAATCGATTTTTGGAAATTAATTGATTGAATTCATTGATATCTTTAATAAAAAAAAAAGTTAGATGAAGAGCTCTGAAAGTTATTGAGACGTGTTTTTAAATGTCTTGGTGATAATTCGTTTTATTGAATGACAGGAAATCCTTTGTCGAATATGGTAACTTGAAATTTTATTTTCGCAACGAGTAATTCGAAAGGAAGCCACTGTACTTCTCCTCTACTCTCTATCATGGCTTTACGAATCGCTGCGTATGCAAATGGGCAAAACCGTTTGCATACATCTATCACTCGCATCGGATCGGAATCAACAACTCCCTCTCTACTCTAACGCATATGCACATACATACATACTTGTATTGTACACGTAGCAAATATACGAATTTAAATTTCAGGTGTGCGGGATTAGAGATGAGAGAGAACTGATAGCTTACATCTAGAGCTGATATATGTATGTACTATATGTATGTAGATGTAATTGGCTTAAACACATTCTTATAACCTAAACTACAAGTTATATTTGATCTATCTCGGTAAAATTTATCCTGGAATAATTATAAAAAGTTACTGTTCCAGAAAGCTGATACATTTTCTAAGCAACGTTTTTTAATTCTTAACTTTTATTTATTGAACAATTTTTTTACTCGTTACCCATAGCGGCGTCAACGCCAGATACGAAATAGTCCGTTTGCCCTCCGCTTTGCCTGTCTGTCTGTCCGTCCGTCCATATGAATACCAAGATCTAAGCGACTATAAAATATAGAGACAACATTTCTTTCTTTCTTGCCCGCACTCCAGGTTTCACTCCCGCACCGCAAATCAGAAAAAAATCAAATAGCAAGCGTAATTTTAAACAAATCATAACAGTTTTTACAATTCCTGAAAATTTAAAGCCATTTAACAAATAATATTGTATTGAAAAAATGGTCTTCGGTATATTTTAGTATTTTGTCAGTAAATTCGTTTGGTATATCTTAAGAATATGGTTGAAAATGGGTTGCGGGTATCTCGCAACCGAGCGCACCCGATTGTAGCTTTCCTTACTTAATATCTGTGTATTAGACATTATAAATATAATTTAGTTTATTATAGAGGGTTAGATTTTGAACATTAAGGCAGGCATATACTTCGGAAAACATTGTATGGAACAATCGAGTTGGCTTTAATAAAAGAGTACAACGAGATCATAATAACGGAAAACTCTGAATTAAAAGAAAAAATACAATTAATTGTTAATTAAAAAGACAAATTTGTGTATGTAAACTTCAATTTATTTATGACCGAATTGATGCTAAATGTGATGCACTAACTGGAACAAGCTCAATAAGCGTTTTTTTTTTTAACAATACACTCCAATTTTTTTAACAATTTTTTATACCAGGTTTGGAAAAATCGAAGTTTGATTTAAGGCCTTTGCGTTGCTGGATTCACATGGTCTAATTTATTCCATACTCAATAAGTTCAATCTTAAAAAATAGAGAATATTCAGTTCAAACGACAATAAGTGTTATAGAAAGGAAGAGGTATATTCAAAATTAGTTTTGGCAAAAATTTTTTTTAAGGTTGACAGACCAAACGCTAGAAGTTTCGGCTGTACGAATAATGACAGTAAAGCGCGCCGATTATTTATTCACAAGTATTCCAAAATATTTTAGAAAATTACTGGCATTGACGGGCAGCTCATAAGTAATTTCAGAACCCTATAAATCAGATCGTTTGCATCATTCACGGAAGTGCAGTCGAAATGGTAATTTTGGCGACATCTTTCACCGAACAATATATAAATTTAACTTGGTTATTTCGTCGGTCAACCTTTAACCCTCTCATGCCCGCTGTTGCATATATGCAAGTTTGTATTTATGAGCTTCTAACAACCGTTACTTAACATGCTTTGTTTTGAATCTTTTGCATATATATGTATATCTGCATATGTTGAGTGAGCTTACAGCTGATTTTTCGGTAGTCAACTTCAAAGGCGTTAAGTTAGTAGGTATTTTACGTAGCGTAGTTGATAAATTCATTAGGAACAAAAATTGTTTCTAAATAATTAAAATTTAAATTCAAAAAGCTATTTAGACTCAGCTATAAGCCTGGACATATCGTTAAAAACAAGAGAGGAGATAGACAATGCTGTGGAGCTTTTCCCATATACAATTCATAAAGCGAGCTACAGAAATACGGATCATGGTCTTAATCATCAAAAACCAAACCAATTCTAATCTTTTAACTTAAATCCGACAAAAAATAAATAAAAGGAATCTGCGTAAGCGTTGGCAAGAAACTTACTACCCAGCTGACAAAAGATTGTTCAACAAGGCTGTATCTGAGCTTAGATAACTGTTGTCGAACTTACGTAATGAATCTCTAGCTGCGTATCTCAGATACGCTCGTTCGATCGAGTCTGGCACAATGGTTTATTGTACAAGATAAAGAATTTGCGACCTGCTCTGTACTCTTTATTAATCAAATCATATCTATCTAAAAGGTGATTCTACGTGCAGCAGAAAAACGATACATCAACAATAAAAGCGTCACCAGTCAAAACGATAGTCAGAGACTATTTAAAAAGGAGCTATTATTTTTCGACAGCACTTGTTATGTTTGCACGCGGATGAAGTTTGATGCAAATTTTTTCCACGCCCACTTCATCCCCCGCAAATCGACAAAAATCGAATAACAAGCGTAATTTTGAAGCGATCAGATAAAAAATGTTGGAGTTATTCAATAAATTCTTTTGTATGGATAAAACCGCATACTGCAAGAAGGTCTTACTTGCTTTTTGGCTTTGATAATCTTGTATATTTTGCACTCAATTATATATTTTAAATGTAGTAAAGTATCAATATACCAAATATAGCCTTCGTTATAATTTTAGTACTTTTGTGCTATATTCGAAAATTATTACCGTACTGATTGGCTTTCATCGTCGATGATGTCATATTTTTGCATGTGCTTTGTTTTGCCGATATCAGTGGAAATAAATAGGTTGGCTAATTTTTCGTCTATGAAACAGCACACTTTATTTATTTTGTGCTGGCAAGTGCAGAACCAACATCGCTGAAAAAATTTTTGACGGGGACGTGAACATGTAGAAAAAACTAAATATCTATGCCTATGCTAGGGATGACAAATACAGTTGATAGGGATAAACGTTTAGTTACTATGAATACATATATGTATGTATCAATAGCTGCCAAGGCCACTTACAATATATGTATGTACTAAAGTGAGTTTACATTGAATTAAACCCATTTGGGTAAGTCTGAGTTTTCGATTGCAAAAATCAAATCGAAGAATTTGTTTGACCGAAACTAATCAAACCAATAAGTGTATATTTGAAAGATGTCGCACAGTCTCCCCCCAGTGTAAGCGATAGCTCATTACGATATATTTGTCGCTCACTCACCAAAACAAGAATTGTTGTCGACAGCCAAATTTTATTTCCGAATTCGAGGAAACAAATAAGTTGCTTTACTAATAATTACGTGCATAATTGATCTTCTGGCAGTGTGAATATGGTCAATAAACCAACATTTTATTCCTTTTGCAAATAAGATCCGATTTGATATAGAAAAGGCATTTACTTTTCATTTCGACAAGAAAATCTTGATCGATTCGCAAATCGAAAGAAATTAGTGAAAGTTAAAACGGGAGCACCAATTTCACATGTGTAATAATGTCAAATTTATTCCTATAAGATATTAAACATTCTCATTGAATTTACAAAGTCCTAAACACAAAATCTGGAAAGCACAATAATAATTTGAATCTTAAAATATAAAGATAAAAATAAGAATATTATATTCCTTTGGTAAGCATCATTCTAATGACGAAAACATAAATGAGAGTAATAATCTGTAACTCTTCGGTTATAGTGATGATCTCCAATATATCATTGAGGAAAGCTTCTGAATTTCATATTGCTTTCGAAAAGTTGATCATTTTTGAATGTCTCGATAATCAGTTGGACTCGGCGAAGGAGTATGCTCATTGGCTGGTAAGCAATATGGAAGTCTCGTGGAAGGGCAGTTTAGTTCAAAGTCTTCTTGGGTACCTTCGAGAACCTAGTTCACAACGCGATCCTCGACAATGCATAAAAGCGATACGGGTGCTCCATGAGATGACGACACATTGCAATAAAGTGGACGTGAAAAGACTGGCGCTGACAACAGATCTTTTGTCCCTGTTGCGTCAAATTCTCAGCATGTCCCGAGTGCGGGGAACCATCAAATGTTGCTGTCTGGGTCTGCTCAGCAACATACTCGTGTGTGGCTGGCGACTAAGAGATGCCATCGTAGAGTCTGGGCTGCTCACTGAACTGTTGCGCCTGCTAACACATCAGGGACAGAAGAGATTTGAAAAATGTACGAAGGGTCAAGTAATCTGGCTGCTGTATCAGGTACTAAGATATAAAGTACCAGGGCCACCGTTGTACGCCATTAAGAAAATTGCCCAAGCAGTGCTCACGCTGTTAAATCATTCGCTGGATACAGAAATACTGGTGCCAGCATTACAATTGTCTCGCCTAATCTCCGAGTACCACTCAGCCATGGTGCCCGCTATGATTAAAATAAGGCTACTGAATCGTGTGACACGTTTTGTGCTAAGTCCATTGAAGGAAGTGCAACGGGAAGCGATATTTGTATTGGCAAATGTCTGTGTGGAATATCGTCAGTCTCTAGCGCTCTTTCGATTTCCCAAAAGCATTCTGCTGCATGTCCATGGATTACTTTTAGGCGGCCGTTCAGAAATTCGCATATTAGTGCTCCAGTTGTTGGGTGGCATAATTGACAATAGATGCATTAAATTGGAGCACTTTGTGGAGCTGGGCTTGTTGAAAAAGATAGTTATGTGTTCCAGTAGGCAAGAGACTAATGATCAAGTGCGTCTGGCTGCTGGTTGGACACTTGTCAGCCTAGCTCTGCACCTTTGTCGATGTTATTTGGACTATTTCATCGATTGTGGTGCTCTGCACGCAATCTGCGAACTCTTGCGTCTTCAGTTGCCCATCCAGTTATTGCGCAATATTCTCGTGGTACTCGTTCTTCTTGGAGAAAAACATTGCCACAGCAAACAGTGCCTGCTGCATGTTATGTGGCAATGTAATACTTGGCCCACAATTCAACTGCTACAGAACAGTTACAATGCCGCTGTTCGCACGTTGTGCGCTCTTCTCACAAATGGTCACGCAATGGAACTAATGTGTCCCGATGCTCGCATTTTTGATAGGTAGGATCAAATAGCCAATAGTTTTATCAACTTTAATTTTTGAACCACGATTCTTAGCTATTAAAAGAAAATATCTGAAGCGAACATGAACATTTTCTTGAATGAGTTCTAAGTTACAGTCAAAACGTTACATACCCGGGGTAGATGTAAATATTGTAATGCCTATTTTAACAATCGATACCTCGAATTTCAAATTAGAACTCAATTACGAAATTGATCTTAAGGTTGGTACGAAGCTTCTTAGATTTCATGAAAATGCAATTGTGTTTATTTTGACAATCGCGTCTTAAAATTGTAGCTTTGGCTGTAGTTCCCATTATAATCTATGTAATAATCAAAATGTTCCCATTCCTTGCCCGCATTTGGTAAACCATTCGTTAACCAAGAAATTAAAAGGATTTTGGCAAATAATATAATAATAATAGTTCCCACCATTTTTTCCTTATAGTAATTGGGTTCATAATACTAAACGATAACACGCAGCAGGTACCCTATATCTGATTTTACAGGCATAGCTAATCTATAAAAGTCGAGGATACTGAAAAAACGGTGTTGTCCATTGATAATGTAATACAGGAATTTCGTTTGCCTTTTTGGGACGTGCCATGACAATATTTTACGAGATAAATTCGGTAAAACATGACACATTTATGTGGACGACATAATAGGGTTTTCAGAAACCGCCAAACAATATTTTGAACGAACTTTCTATAAGGAAATTTATTTGTAAAGAAACAAAATAATAATAATGGAATAATCATTAAAACCCAGTTCACCAAACCAAACATTTTGATTATTACATAGATTATAATGGGAACTACAGCCAAAGCTACAATTTTAAGACGCGATTGTCGAAATAAACACAATTGCATTTTCATGAAATCTAAGAAGCTTCGTACCAACCTTAAGTTCACTTTCGTAATTGAGTTCCAATTTGAAATTCGAATAGATCGGATGCTTGCTCGGCTTTGAGATACCCGCTACCCATTTTTAATAAAAGCAAAATATTGCGGTATTATTTTCAAAATATACCGAAAATACTAAAAATACACTGAATGGTATATTGGTATATCGATATAGTACACCATTCAAAATATACCATAGACGGCACAATATACCAGATTGTCAGCCAAAGCAACTAAGACCCTAGGGGTAGGCGTTTTTGCCCATACATAAGTATTTCTTTAATAACTTCCACAATTTTTATCTGATCCAAACCAAATTTTCAGGAATCATAACTACTTTAGTAGTTATTATATATATATAAATTCTCAACTCTAGCTTTAAAATTACGCTTGTTATTCGATTTACGGAGGCGAAAGTGGGCGTGGCAAAAAATTGAAACAAACTTGATCTGCGTGCAAACATAACAAATGCTGTCGAAAAAAAATTATAGCTCTATCTCTTATAGTCTCATAGATCTAGGTGTTCATACGGACAGACAGACGGACACGGCTAGATCGTTTCGGCTGTTGACGCTGATCAAGAATATATATACTTTATAGGGTCGGAGATGCCTCGATCTACCTGTTACATACATTTCCTGCCGACACAAAGTTATAATACCCTTCTACCCTATGGGTATGCGGGTATAACAAGTAACAGTTGAGTTTGCTCGACCCGTTACCCATTTTGAATAAAAGCAAAATATTTTGGTGTAATTCTCAAAATATACCAAGAAATATACCAAATGTAATAATTTTGGTGCTACACTCAATATATAACATAATATCTAGTGCAAAATATACCATGTAATATGCATTCAAAAATGTATAAACAAGAAATAAAAAAAAGTTATAATTCAGTACAGTTATTGTTTTGCTACCACAGAACTATTTTTCATTTGTTGAACAAACAAGTAAAATATTCATTCGCACGTCAAAATACAACTTGAATGTTTTCTCTCTAATTTTCACAGTGTTTTAACTGTCTGCTACTTTATTCTACATATCTTCCTATCTATCCCTAAAATTAATGGCTTTATTGCCCGTTTTCATTGCTACTTGATTGCTTCATAAAATACTCGTAAGACTTGTCCTAGACCGTCACGTGAACCAATTTAAAAGGGAAGACAATGCTCTTATTAAATTTACAATTGCTAGGATTATTTCAGACAGGCACCGTTAAGCCGCTTAGCTGAGGTTCAATTTACTGACTTTACTTAAATTTTTGCTGTCAGGCAGAAAGTGATTTTGCTTCAATGACTATGGTAAACTGATATACATATATCCCAAAGTGCTTTAAATGCCAATTAGCTGTTGTGATTGTGAATGAAATTGTGTATGTGCGTGGCAACGATGTTGAATAGAATAGCAGAGGATAATTCATCTAGACGAACTCAACACAAATTAATAAGCAGATAAAAAAATTAATTTGTTTGTTTTGCGTTGAACACATTATATTGCCTACCTGACTGTTTCTAAAATGCAATATTTGTACTACGTTATTTCTCTTTAAAAATAACTTTCCATTCATAAATTTGGTTTTCGATACACACAATATTTTCTGTACGCAAATTACAATGAACGCGCTTTGCTCTCCTTCCTTCTTTATTAGCTGTTTTCAAATGTTAAGAACTCCGTTGAAGTAAAACCTATACAGACATGATACTTTTTACTTGCTAGCTCTCGTCTAGAACTCGCTAAGAATATTTTAAAGCTTGTCATTTGTCTCACGTTTCTTAATTAGTCCAAGGATAGGAGCAAAAACCAGGTTAACAAACAAAACGGAATGATGCGTAACACATCGCATAACAGAGTCTCGATGCTTACGCTTTCGCAGTACACATTGTGCCCATTAATTGCTACTCATAATTACAAAGTAATTGGAAATTGTCATTACAATCTCCAAGGTTGTGGAACCATAAACTCGCAGTCAGGAAAGAGATATCTAGGGAAAACTTAAAGTCATTGCGTAATGTAGTCGACAACTTCGCAAGAAAAATATATTTGGGACAGTATTATAAATCAATTTGGGTAAAGTTAACAGAATGACAACGATAACAAAAGCCAGTTGGCTCAAAGAAAACGCCTTTAAGCTGATTTTGATGCATCCCCCAAAACTCCATAAATGGGCCTACGACTTTACCTTGTATGTATGTGCTATCTACTATGTATACTTGAATAATGGTCGCCAAATACATTCGCATACATACATTCATGTATATTCGTATATTATTTTTTTGTCAACCGTCGGCGATTTGTTTTGTTTGCCATTATGTCTCCAGCTACTGAATTTCAATGCTTCCTTTACCATAAATATAATATGGGTCATTTCTGTGACATTGGGGTGGGTATTTTGTCTTAATGCTCCCTGTAACCCACCTTTCTCTATGCTACTGTGTTTCCATCGCTATCTCATTCGCTTCGAATAAGCGAGGGCAGTATTTACATTAAAATATAGATAAACTAAATAGCCTTATTTTTTGTAAGCTCCATATCCATATAAAGTGAGAAAGATTCAATTTTTTTGCCTAGATTAAAAATAAATAGCATTGCTAAAAAATGTGTCCACAAATTTTTAGTTATAAGAACTGGGTAAAAAAAAATTTTTTTCAGCCCAATTTTTTTACAGTATTTTAGGATAGTTTAACTATTTTTATAATAAAAAAATTTTTTTTTTTAATGTGATGTTACCTCTTAAATATACATATCTTCATTATCAGTCTCAACGTGTTTGATGCTCGTTTTTCAAAATATTTTATAGTTGCGATGCTGCTTTACGAGCTCAGTCGCTTTGTTCATATTTTGATAGCAATGTTCAACATTAAGTAGGTAATAGCGAGTACATTTTTAGCCCTTGTCAACTGTTTGTCCAGGTTTTATTCCTCTTCTTCTTTGAATTATTGACTCACCCCCTTGACCACTCAATATTGACGTTGCAATGGGTTGCTTAAGTTGTACTCAGTTTCTTCCAGTTTTCTTCGATTTTGGGTTATACTCCTGCTGCTTCAATAGCTCAAAGTTTTTATTGTTACTCGGTTACTCGGTAATGGACGAAGACCTAGCAATGAATCAACAAAACCTGCAGCACTTATTAGTTCTCGATTGTGGTCCAATGTCAAGCTCGGTCCATTTCCAGCTCACTCTCACTCTCTCTCCCTTTCCATCGCCCATCGATAAGCCACTTCCTTTTTTGCTTGTCTTCCTGTCAATGACATGTTGCAAATTAAAAAAGGGTATTGCTGAAGCAATCTGGTTGCGGTTGGACCGACTCGTTGACGGGGTAAGAAAGTTGAACGACTACCAAAGATACTTTGTAGCTATCGCTACATATAAGTGAGGCTGGAAGGAACAGGTTCTGAGGCAGGGACCGTCAACCGAAGTCAACCTTAATGGTGTAGAGAGCGTAATATGTCCGGTAACAACACTTTAACGATGCATATTTTTCCGGCTGGGTCGACAACAACTGGGCAAATAATTTGACGACAACAATTTGTACGTAAGTTTTGTCTTTGAAAGCGTTTAAGTTACAGCTTATTCAAAATGTAGCTTGAAGTTTTGTTTAGCCTGGAGCTCTTGCCTATGTAAAGAGTTTTCACTCAAAACAAAGGTACAAAAATCTTGAATATGCAAGAAAAACTTTACATAGAGCCGCGAAAATTTGCGAAGAATTTTCGAATATGACGCTACTTCTTATGAGATAAACCACAACCAACAACAGCTAAGTCGGAATTTAATAAATGTTTGTTTTAGTTTTTACCGTGATAAAGCCTTTGAAGTTTTAGTTGTCACCACAAGCAGAATGTAATAACCAACTAGACCATAAGTACCATATGGTAAGAATACTCCAGCTTTTGCAAACTGTGTTTCTTTGAATAAGTTGCGGTAAAATATGAGCATTATTATCATTAAGTTCTTATCAATGAAATTGGTTAGTTACACAAAGTATTGATTATTTATTTGCAAGTTATAGCACCTTTGGTTATTATTCATAACTAGCATAAATAATTTGTAATTAATGTGAAGTGCGTGCTGTTGGTATGTATTTTTAATGATTATAATTACTACCAAAGCAAATAAGATGCAGATGGGCAAAATTATTTCCTATATAATTGCATTCACGTATTTTTAGTTTTGTAGCTCTATCTCTTAACATATAATATCTACATATTCATAAGGACATGGTTATTTTGTCACAGCTATTGACGCTAATCAAGAATATATTTACTTTATGATGCTCGTTGTGTTTGTAAAATGCACAAGAAGAAACAATAGCGCTCTAAAAACAAATATTAAAATCTTCAGTTTTCGATCTTAGGAAATATTTTTCAAACTAGAACTCCAGATTGAAACAAGATTTCGTTCTTTAATCGTCACTAAATTCTTAGAAAAACATAAGTCGTGGTCAGAAGAAGCAAGAATGAAAAATATACCAAAAAAATAACCTTTTTAATATACTATACACTTAAGATATAGGCAGATTGTCAACCAAAGCAATTGAAACTCCATTGCAACCGTTCTTAAATATATGATCGCAAATCGGGAGCTAAGGACTGTAGATAATTTGGATGTAATAAATATCGTGACTTTAGGCTTGCACGATTTTCTTCGATTTGTGGAGGTAGAATTGGTTGTGGCAAAAAAACAGATTTGATCGGTAAACAAAAATTACAAATGATTTCAAAAAATCTTAAAATTCCAGAGATCTTGGTGTTCAAAAGGAAAGATAGTATGATTGCAATGCCTCCTTCTACCTGTTACATACATTTCCTGCCGGCACAAAGTTATAATACCCTTCTACCCTATGGGTAGCGGGTATAATTAGTTAGATATTATGTTTTGTGACTCCATAACTTGATGCCCAGTTAATAATTTATTTTTCACAAAGCGCTAATAATTAATATAACATACCTTGACGATTACATTCCATATTCAAGCTTTTTTGTTTGATTTAATATTCGAATATTCTCAAAAAAAATCACAAATTTTCCCGGCAATTTTTTTGTAGTGGGCCCAGATCATTCTCTTTAAATATGGACGAATAACAAATTACCAACGATGTCTAAAATTTTTTTAAAATATGTTTCAGTATTCTTGAAGTATTCTAATTCAAAAAAGAAAGTCAATTTAATAATACCGAACACAAAAAACAAGTAAAAATGCCGCAATTCGGGACTTTTTGCCGATAGTGCATCGGCATATAAGCAATACTAAGGTTGTATGGGAGCTATAGGATATAGTCCTCCGATGTAGCCAATTTTTTTACTATATACAAAATATTATTTTAGATTTTTGGAGGAAAATTTCATAACGATATCTCAACGGGAAATATTTATGGCCGCAGCTCCATGCAAGCCCAACCACTGTGCAGCAGCTGGAGTAACATAAGCAGGTGGATACGTCTTTCATCAAAATTTTCACGAAGACTCAAATAAAAATATTTAAGAATGTAAGAAAGGGATCAACATTCAAGTCTACAGACATTTCTGCTCCGATTGACCATTGATCCAATTTAAATGATTATAAAAACTTCTAATTTCTCCAACGAATATTTATATTAAATCTGCTTATACCCGCTACCCATAGTGTAGAAGGGTATTATAAGTTTGTGCCGACAGGAAATGTATAAGCAGGCAGATCAAGTTTGTTTCAAATTTTTGCCACGCCTCTTCCGTCTCACAAAGTGACAAAACTCCAATAACAAGAGTAATTTTGAAGCTAGAGTCACGAATATTGGTATATACAATAAAAACTATAGTCTTTGTGATTTCTGATTTGGTTGCAATCAGATAAAAATTGTCGAAGTTATTAAAGAAATTGTTTTGTATGGGCAAAACGCTTAGGGGTCGTAGTTTCTATGGTTGACAATCTGGTATATTTTGCACCCTACAGTATATCTTAAAAGTAGTATTATATCAATATACCAAACATACCATTTGGTGTTTTTTTAATTTCTGTGTTATATTATTTTCAAATATTTTGACAATATTTCGCTTTTATCTAAAATGGGTAGAGGATATCTCACAGTCGAGCACACTCGACTACAGTTTTCTTCCTTGTTTTCCTTGCTTCTTTCCTTTAGTTAGCATACTCATCTCCCTTATTTTAATTATTCGGATCCCGATCGTTTTCTAGTGAGTCACTTTATTCCCTACTATATCTAACTAATGTCATCCAATTATATATACATATATATTATCATTACGAAAGACTATATGTATTTGTTCCCTAAAAGATAAGTACCCTGTTTTCGGTCCCAGTATTATATTTGACTTTGAATTAAAACGATTGATTGAAGTAGCCGCCTTTCAATCCGTCAGTTGAAATTCTATGCCGACCAGGTATTAACAAAAATGTTTCTGTTGTTACTAATGCCAAACTTTTCTTAACGCTTCTCTGTGTCAGTCAGCGTTATATTCCGATTATTTTTACAAGAAAATTGTTTTGTATTTCTAAAGTCCTTTCTGTTTCTAAACGCCTCATGTAAATTTTACGTCGTTTTCGAGCAGTTTTCGTAATTGATCAGTTTAGCCTGTCAGTTCCGAGATGAATTTTCCGTCGTAAGTTATGATGCCCAAGAAATTTCGATTTTTTTTTGTTCTTAGGACGACGAAATTATATGGTGATATTAATCTTCTTCAATACGCAGGCTCATTAATATATGTCTAAGAAGATGTTACACTTGTTTTCGTTTAGGTGTTATTCTCTATTAGGATTTCTTTACCGCTACATCATATTCTTTCATATCCGACTGGCGAAGTCCAATTTTGAAATGTAATTTTGAGATGCAATGCATAAAAATACAGCAGCGATTTATTCTCTCTAAGAATAGATTTTTTTCCAGGCGCAAACATAATCTAATATCCTAACTTTCTTTAAAAACTGGAGAACAATTTGTTATCTCGAACAAGTGGGCACCTTTACTAGTTCAAATGTGTCTTTGAGTTGATTGTTCCTGAATTTTCCACTTCACCTTGGCAATAGGAACTCTTCGCATTGGCTGTTGTACTTGTTTTATGCCATTATTGACTGATAATTTTTTGCCTATTTCCAACTACTTTGGCAAAACGGAATCTATCTTAATATGGTTAACAAGTCCGGTCCGTTACACATTCAACTTAGCGGCCGTTTCTCTATCCAGCAACAATTATTTTCCTTTTCCAATAACAAAGAAGAAGACAATCCTTTCTGAGCCTCCATCTACTAAGATATGCGGCTCGAAATTTGATCCGCACACTACAAACTGAAGCTTTGTTTTCTTGCAAAACGGTCCGTTTCGACAGATGAGATTATGATAAGAGACAGAAGCAATAAGACAGATCTGTGTCACCGATTCGTCATTTGATCTATTTTTCCGTCTTCACTATACAACAATTTTCCATTTTTCTTAGTTGTTTTGACTGACAATCTGGTAGTAGTATAGCTATAGAATATGGTTGAAATTTAAAATGATTAGCGGGTATCTCACAGTCGAGCAGACTAGACTATATCATTTTTACTTTATATTAATGGGATGCAACATATGAGCACTTGACATGTTCAAGTGCATTTGAAGTACTCAATAATATATTATACCATACAGTAATCAACCTGTTTACCGCTGCACATTGGGATGAAATGCCTTTATTTTGGCAAAAACCTAAAAAGTTCATGTTAATATATCAATAATGTTGCAATTATTTCAAGCTTAGAAATGTCCCTAGACATCGAAAATATTTAATTTGAATTTTATTGCGCAGCCCTCGTCTTGCACCAGCTGTTTAAAGTCAGCTGTTCTTGCCACGTGGTGCGTGCAAGCTTGCTGATTAGTGAAGTTACTAAATTTTGGCGTTCTCGTATTTGTAAACAGTTGACTTATTAAAATACCTTAAATTGGAAAATGTTCTTCATGGTATGTAGAAATATTTGTATAAGTTTTTAATTATAGTATATGTGTTTTTGTGTTGTCATATTTTTAATGAAATACGTAAGCAGTAGTTTTGTTGGTTCTAACCTTAAAATATTTCGTGTTTCATGGAACATATGTATCTAGCAAGATACAACAGGATTCAAATAACAACTTATGTGGTAGTATGAGTTATTATGTGTATATTCAGGTAGCATTTAAATAATTTGCGGGAATTTGGGTTAAATATTTCAATAGATACAAGCAAGGTTTCTCTTCGTCGGGGTGACTTACTAAAAATTTGGCTGTATACAAATCGCAATGTCAAGGCCTCTTTTGACTGGGTAATTCCAAATGATTTTCAGGAAAACGATTTAGAGGTGATTAACAACAAAAAAAAAATAAAAAACAAAAACTAAAAAAAAAATAAAATAAATAAAAAATAAGAAAATCCGAAATTCACAAATAATATAAGCAGCAAATTCTCCAAGTTTCAACTTTCTAGCTTTAAAATTACGGTTATGGCCAAAATAAAGGTATTTCATCCCAATGTGCGCTGCCTCGTAAACAAATCGTTCTAAGATTCTTCTTCTCCGTCCGTATCAATGTTAAGCCCAATGTACTCAAATTTCTTAATCTCCACATTAGTCAAATCATCTTCCAATTCTTCTTCCCATTCCGTGTTGATGTCAAAATTAAAAAAAACTCACAAATTTTTAGCAACACAAGCTCTGGTATGAATTGCAATGCAACGAACCTAATTGTTGGATTTTCCCGAATTAGAAAAATTAAAATCAAAGGTAAAAAGAGTCAAGAAATACAAATAATTAAGTTTGGCAGATAGCAAGCGTAAGCTAAAGTCGAGGTTTTTAACTTTTCTAAAAACGATGGTCGAGATCCGATAAAAATTATTGACGTTATTTGAGAAATAATTTTATATGGCAAAAAGCGACTGCAATAGGCAGGTCTCTTTTGCTTTGGTTGTAAATCTGGAATATTTTGTACTCAAATATATGAACCTCAGTATATTTGGGTATTTTTTCGATGTATTAATTTTGAATATTTACGCAAATTTAATATTTCATTTGATTTTTTGTTTTAATGCGTAAACAGTTGCATCAGTTATTATACAAATCATACTTTATTATATGCATCTAGTACCACGTGTTAAAATATCAACTAAAGTACAACTACTAATAAGGTGATATTTTTGTTTGGAATGTTTGTACCAAAAAAAAATGGAGAACGATATCATGCGAGCTGATGAGACCGAATACGAATCCCCTTGATGATGCCATTTAGCAGAGCAAATAAATACAATTGCCAAGCGCGGTGTCTCAATTCCTGTCCGGGGGTTGAATGAAGTGGCATAACTAAGACAAACATAAAAAGCTTAACCGAAAAGGAGAAACGTTAAGAGAAGGCAGGGAAAGGAAGAAAGTAACTTCGCAAGCAACGTAAAGCGAGAAACTCGCTAGGAGCTTTGTTATTTTTAACAGCAATTTCCAAGAAAAACAAAAGGAAGCCAAGAGAAGCAGTCGTGAGAAGCAGCTGCAACAACAACAGAGCAACTAATGCAAGCGAGGAACTGATACGCGCTAAGGAAAAGAGAGGAGCTCGGAGGGAGAGTGAGAGTAAGCATAAAAAGGAGTGAGAAAACCAGTGCCAGCTGCTGCAACCGGGAATCAGCTGAAGTATATTTGCCGCCATATTTGAGACAACATGCGCGTATGTTTGTGTATCTGTGTTCTCATGTTTGTTCGTGTATGTGTGTAGGTAACTCACAACACTTTCAGCTACGCATTGTGCTTCCGTTTCCGCTTTGTTGAATTCCACTTGTTTACTCGATTTAAGGAAATATTACCGGTACAAACAAACAAAGCACAGCGCCGCCAACAACATGAATGCTACACGACCTAAAGCTCATTCCTCTGCAGTCCTTATGCGTTTTAATGTATTTTGGGGTGAACTGTGTGTATGCTCCATAGTGAAGACATAAGTTTTTATGCTTCATTGGAGTAGTGCAAAATGTTTATGCTTTGAAAGTTAGTATAACTCATACCCAAAAAAAAAAAAGAAAAACCCTGTAAAGCGAAACCGTCCTAAAACATCGCGACAAAACCCCGAATTGTAAAATACACTAAAAAAAACTAATAGGTAAAAAATGTTCACTTAATTGGCGGGCATTATTTGGTAAAGGGAAGTAAGGACTTATCGAAATACATAAATTCATAGAAGATTGAAAGAAAACTTAAAGAAAATAAACCCAGAAGCTTATTTCTTAAATCAAGTTAAAAATTTTGCAATAATTCTAGATTTCTCTTTCTCGAAAAAAATGTGTTTATTTCAAAATGGCAAGAATAACAAAAATGTAAACCAAAAAAATCAAAACACGATCAAACGATTTAAAAAAAAATAGTATAAGCGTATAAGGTATATACTTATAATATACATATATCAAAGTGTTAAAATGTATATTCATTTAAATAAATCAAAAGAAAATTATTGTTTTTACTTGGTTAAGTTTCTTTTTTACATATTATTAAACATTTATCTTGTTAGTTAAACTTTTTTCGCAATTCTACGCTTACCCTTTATTATTTTATTTTTATTTTAGCGAACCGAAGATTAATCCGAGGACTTGACGATCCCACTTACACAATTATTCGCGGCGCTAAAATGAAAAAAGAAACATTAGATCTGTTATTGCTGAAAAAAATTATTATAGAAACACAATTTGCATTTAGACCGTTTTCATTTTAATTTTATACCTACAGAAAATATAGAAACAAGTGTGGCCTTGTTATTGTTGCACGCAGATCAAGTAAACGTAGCTTCAAAGATATTGGTTGGAATCAAACACAAACCTTAGAGTTTGTAATTTATTCAATATATAATTTTATTTGTCAGAAAACGGCGGGAACATTCGAGTCTTAGTTGCTTTGGTCGACAATCTGACAAATTTTGTACTCTATGGAAAATTGTAATTATTGTATTTTTTTCTGTGTAGAGAAAAGTGGAGGTCTTTAACAGGACACGGAACTGAAGCGGAAAAGTTCTAAGCTGCTGCTGTACGGATATTTTGTACTTCAGTGGAAACAACTATTCAAGCAGCCGAATAAGAAGAAGATGATGTAAATTACAAACACGTTCTAACAAACTGTGGCGTATTCGGAGAAAGTAAATTCATAGCTTCCTCTGGAGGACACTAAAAAAATAGAAAACTGGTTTTAAAGTGGTTATGCTTTTAAAAAATGTAATCGAATTGACAATCTCTTTGCAGACTCTAAAATTCTCCTGTCCCAGGACTCCAGTACGTTCAGTTCATGGATATAAACATAAAAAGCCGCTTTATTGTCAATTTTAATACATTTTGCATTTTATGCGATTTGCAGGGCAACTGAATAATCCTTTTCTTTGTCATAAAAAAGTTCACAGTCCTAGGGATGGCGAAACAAAAAATAATAAAACAAGTAAGAAAGCTACAGTCGAGTGTGGCCCTTTAAGATACCCGGTACCCGTTTTCAATAAAAGCGAAACATTGCGGTAATTTTACTACAATAAACCAAATGAATATACCGAAGGCTATATATCAGATATGGATATAACTACATATATATTGACGACCAAGGTAACCAAGAGCCGACAGCAGCAGCCATTTTTTTTTTTGGTGACAGATTGCATTTAGACGAGTTATTATAGTATATACCAAAAGTTGCTACTCTATCTTTGAGAATCAGTATTTCGAACATACCGACAGAGAGACATGAGCTGTTGACGCTGACTTTATAGAGGCTGCTTATCATAAAATATATTATATAAATCTAGGGGCACAAAATTATAATACCCTGCTACCTTATGGGTAACGGGGATATAAATAAGAGCATACATACAAATGTTCGAGTTCTAGTTCGAGTATATACTGAAATTTACGAGCGCGCTCATCTTGAGTGCCCTTTGACATGACATTCAACAACTTTACGTGCGCTCGTGCCTAATTTAAGGATAAAGATTTAAGGCTGGTCGGCAGGATGGAAGGTAGAAGGGGCTGCTGATGATGTCAGACTGAGATTTAACCTTTTGGCATTTAATCGAATTTATGCATAAAACATTCAGCGGACAGCAATTTACTTCACTTCACTTCAGTTGACTTCACTTCACTTCCGGTCGTCAGCAGCTACTTAAAAGGATTAAAACTTTTGATATTATAACGACGTTTCAGATTGACAGTGATTTTTACTGAAGTGTTTACCTTTCCCATTCTATTCCTTCCTCCTCAGATATGTCCCACAAAGTGAAAGCTAAAACCGCCATAAGAATCCGAACCATATGAGACTCTTCTTGTTCAGCTAATCCATTTATTATTACTATAACTTAACTTTTGAGCCATTTAAATCACTGCTTGAGCTTGTTTGTGACATTTGATTCGAGATAACTGCTAACTGGGCAATGGGGAAACAAGCAGTGTAAACGAAAGGAACTTTCCGGGCATCAATTACAGCGGCAGACGGCAGTTTCGCCTAATAATGCAGAAAATGCCAAACAAAGTGTTTAACGTTGTCAATTTAACAACCTCGAGCGCTTTTTTATGGTGGGTGACTATCCCCACCCCTCCTGTTACACAGACCAAACGGGACTACAATGACAACAGCAAGAACAAGGGTAACAAAGCTCAGCGCCAACAAAAGTTACAGTGGTGCCCAGTAAAAAAACCATGTTCATATATTTTTCCAAAAAGATTAAATGCTTTGTTTAAGTAAATACTGTAAGTTCTTGTTTGGGTAAATAGGTATACAATTTAAATATTGTGTAATCAGCGTTAACGGTAATTTTTTGCATACACTTGATTTTGTAGCACACAGATCACAGAAATCAAAGACTTACATTAATCGTAATTTCAAATCAACAAACCTTACGATAATTTCGTACAATAATATCTACAGTTTTTATGACTACTGGAAATTTGGAAGCGGATGCTGCATTCGAGTCTTGTAGGCTTTTTAGACTGGGATGCACATATCCATAAAAGAGGGACAGCTAAATGAACCGCATCATTTATCATATTTCGGCTAATATTTGAGAAGATTTTCCGTGAAAAGTGCGATATCGATGGAAATTAGCTGGTTTATTTCAAATTGTTAGTGGCAAAACAACAAACAAAAAACAAAATAATGATAATAATAAAAACCAAAGTCAAAAAGAAGAAAGGAAATAGATGGAAGCATAACAAAATGTTTAACGAAAATCGATCACCTTAAAAATAAATATGATCGTTGCAGAGCGAGTTGCTTGTTATGATGTAAAACGGAATTAAGTAGGGTCAATTGTAGAATAAATAAAATTTATAAAAAATAATAATTTTGATATACTATTACACATATATGCTATATGGTATATGCCAGCATTCAATTATTGGGTAGCAGGTATCTCAGCTTCCTTATTTGTTTGAGAGGAATAGAGAAAGTGTTATTTTCTCTTATAACATTTTCATTTTCATGTATGTCAGCTTTTAACAATTTGCCCACTTTACCACTTAAGCCGTCCCACTGTGCAGCATTCCGGGACATAACATGGCATCCACATAAGAGACAGTCTCACAAACGGGCGGATGGATCATAATCCCACCAGGATCCTGGCACGCCACAGATGCTAAGACATACATACATACACATATCCATTGCCTACACGCACATAGTCACTAAAACAGAGATGCTACACGCATCGGTAGACATCATGTACATATGTTAACATAAACGTCAAACATACAAAAGGCCAATGCAGTGGAGAGTCGTTACAGAATCGACGATGTTATGTGTGTATGTATACGAAAAAATTTAGAAGGAAACGAGCCAATAGATGGGCATCGTGCTTGGGGTATGGCCATGGGAAAGGAATTGCTGCCTATGAGATGGTTGGCCCATAAGTGGCGCAGTTTTTGCGGCGATTATCGCCAAGTATTTGCTACGAAGCATTAATACTGTTAAGTTTATTGCCCGTGGTTCTTTGTTCGCCACACTCAACACAAGCGACGGTTGGTGTACGTAGTGATACATGATTGATACAATACTTTTTGAAACTGTCTGACGCCTAACCTACATATTAGAGCTATCATAGGCGTGGCCATATACGCTACATTAAGCTAACTAATGATGCAAGCCAGACAATAGCCACAATTGGAAACGAAGAACAGAACAAAAATCCACGCAACCAGCAGATACAAAATTATGAACTCAAATCTTGTATCTAAGTCCAAAGATAAGACAAACATTCTGTAAGGACTTCGACAGGGCCGATTAATTGAAATCATAAAACAGCAACAACAAAAAAAAAACATCTTTTACCAGTGCCTAGTTCGTATTTTTGTTGGTGTCGCACTACGTGTTCTGGTTTGTATATTTAAACCGAGTGTATCAGGCTTTATTACATTTTTTGTAATCTGCGTTTCAGTTATAACAAGTAAGAAAGTTACAATACTCCACTGTGAGATGCCCGCTACCCATTTTGAAGAAAAAGAAAATATTGCGGTATTATTCTCAAAGTATACCAAAGTAATGTACCACAAATTATGTGTTTATACCCGCTACCCATAGGGTAGAAGGGTATTATAACTTTGTGCCGGCAGGAAATGTATGTAACAGATAGAAGGAGGCCTCTCCGACCCTATAAAGTATATATATTCTTGATCAGGGTCAACAGCCGAGTCGATCTAGCCATGTCCGTCTGTGTGTCTGTCCGTCTGTCCGTATAAAACACTGGATCTCAGAGACTATAAGAAATAGAGCTATAATTTTTCGACAGCATTTGTTATGTTTGCACGCAGATCAAGTTTGTTTCAAATTTGGACAAAAACAAGTAGGCGTTTTTGACGAGGGCTCTTAGTTGCTTTGGCCGACAATCCGGTACATTGTGCCGTCTATGGTATATTTTGAATAGTGTACTATATCGATATACCAAACATACCATTTGGTATATTTTTAGTATTTTCGGTATATTTTGAAAATGATACCGCAATATTTTGCTTTTATTCAAAATGGGTAGCGGGTATCTCACAGTCGAGCACACTCCACTGTAACTTTCTTACTTGTTATACCCGCTACCCATAGGGTAGAAGGGTATTATAACTTTGTGCCGACAGGAAATGTATGTAACAGGTAGAAGGAGGCTTCTCCGACCCTATATATATTCTTGATCAGCGTCAAGAGCCGAGACGATCTAGCCATGTCCGTCTGTCCGTCTGTGTGTCTGTCCGTCTCTGTGTCTGTCCGTCTCTGTGTCTGTCCGTGTGAAACACTGGATCTCCGAGACTATAAGAGATAGAGCTATAATTTTTTTTCGGCAGCATTTGTTATGTTTGCACGCAGGTCAAGTTTGTTTCAAATTTTTGCCACGCCCACTTCCGCCCCCGCAAATCAAAAAAATCAAATAAGAAGCATAATTTTAAAGCTAGAGTTATGGTATATACAATAACAACTATAGTGGTTATGATTCCTGATTGGTTGGTTGCGATCAGATAATAATTGTGAAAGTTATTAAAGAAATACTTTTATATGGGCATAAACGCCTACTTACTGGAGGTCTGAGTTGCTTTGGCCGACAATCTGGTATATTGTGCCGTATATGGTATATTTTGAATGGTGTACTATATCGATATACCAAACATACCATTTGGTGTATTTTTAGTATTTTTTAGTATTTTCGGTATATTTGGAAAATAATATCGCAATATTTTGCCTTGATTAAAAATGTGTAAAGCTCGGGTAACAGAAGCTGTTACCAACATAACTGTTACAGTGCCACATGAGCCCTGCAGTGAGTGCTACGGTATCATTTATCGTTTTATCGATATCATACGCTATGTGGCCACACTCTAAAAAAGAAACGAAGAAGAGAAAGCACGCGAAAGCAAGATCTATTTTAACAAGTGTACCTTAATTATAATTTCATCGTATTTCAATATTAAAATAAATATCCATACCAAAATACAAGCCTACACAAAGCCTTCCCTTCACAAATGGGTAGCGGGTATCTCACAGTCGAGCACACTCGAATGTAACTTTCTTGTTTTTGATTTAATTTTGCGGTGATGCAAATCAAATTAAAAATGCGAATTTGCTAAAAATATATTAATTTAATAAATTTAGTGCAATTTTATTAAATATAATACATTAAAATATATATTTTAAAACAAATTTGTAGAAGGTGGGTGGGAAGGCAGGCGTGGTACAATAAAAAAAAAAGTCAGAAATTTTATATTTATTTTTTAGGTATATGTACAAAGTTTCATGTTTCTATCTTAAAAATGGTAAAAATGCTGCAATTCGGGACTTTTTGCCCATAGTGCGATGGTGCGTTAAAACTTCCGATGGAGTTGCAGTTTTAAAATTTCATATTAGCATCCAAGAAATACAAGTATTTAAATTATCTTGCTGCTTTTTTCTACCAAAATAGTTACTCTTCGAGTTTTTTCTGCATTCGTGCCCACTTCTGTGCACCAAAGATCGAAGATGTAGTTAGTCAGTTATAAGAAGCGCCTATAGAAAATGATAACATAAAAATAAGCGAAAAAAAGAATATGTTAAATTGTCCACAAACACAAAAGAAACATCACAAAAGCAAAGGAGAAGCATTTGCGTCGCAGATTTGACCTTGATAACAGTAAGATAGCTTGAGTTTATTAATGATTACACACAAATCTACAAGTATCAGCAGCTACATTTAACGTTTTTATTCCCTTTAAGCATTGACAAATACACAGATAACACTAAAGGGGGGATCCGGGGCAACATATTTAATAATCTATTTAAACATGGAAATATCGTACACATAATACATATAAAAAGTATAATTAATCAAACATACACAATAAATAATAAATTAATCAAATTAATTTCACAAGAAGAATTTATTAATACCTTAAACTTTAAAGTTATTTTTAAATGATCGAATTTGGACATCTCTTGCGAATGTTGGACCACTTTGAAATGCAATTTTTGACGAAAATCTAACTTAAACCCAGCTGCACTGCAAAATTGAGTACGTTTTCACGCTTTGCGTTCTATTTTTCAAAAGTTCCATTAGATTTACAAAAAATTCCGTTTGCCATTAAGATGCTTGGTAATTTTTAAAGAAATTTGTTTACTTACATATAAGTTTGGACTTATTGTAACACGTTGAATATACTCTGTTTGAGTGCTCGAATCGGCATAGTCTAATTATGTAATGCTGAGCTCAGGCTCTCTCTATGGAAGAGCATCGTCTTTCAACAATTTTTTTTTTTTAAGTCTGGCCTCTTTTTGTGGGCAATTTCCACTATCCATCCCTAAAATGCGTTTCGCAAACTTTGGAGTAATTAGCTTGCATTCCATAGAATCTTCCCACTACTTTCTTTTCTCCAAACACTTTGTTCCTTCGCAAATTTTACACCATTCACGACCAAAGCTCGCTACGACCGAGACTACCTGCTGTTATTGTATCACGGATTTATAAAGAATTTTGAGCTATTCATTTTGGAAATATGACAGGCCAATATCTTTACAGGCGGAATGCTATAATACCAACCAGTCCCTTTTTAATGCTTTCAGATACCTTATCAAATAATTATTTTGATACCCCGCTACCCGTAGATTAGAAGGGTATTATAACTTTGTACCTCCAGCAATTGTATGTAACATCTCCGAGGCCATAAAGTAGATATACTCTTGATCAGCGCAATAGCCAATATGATATAGACGTGCCGCCTGTTCATATAAACACCTAGACTATAGACTAACATACATATATGACATAGGCTCCAATTTTTCACGCGAATAATTTGCACGCAGAACGTGCGTCTATTATTGACACGCCCACTTTCGCCCCGCAAATCGAAAAAAACAATTCTTCGTGGAAATTTATGCGGATAAAAATGCAGCACCCGTTTTTTGCTGTATAACATTATTTCTTAAATAATTTCTCCAATTATTATTTTATTTATATCCTAATTGCTTTGGGTTACCAACTGGTATATCTTTTAGTGTATTTAATGTATAATGTCGCATTGTTTTCTTTTTATTTAAAATGTCAAAGGTGGGTAATACCTTTTTTACTTGTTTAGAGAATAATTAACATAAAGGTATCCCTTGCGAAAATGAATTTTTTTGCAGGGTAGAGAGTTAACTTAAGCCACAAAGCAGATATTTACAATTTGGTTCATTCAACCATATTTAGATTTGATAATAACGTTATGCAATTGCTTATACTGTTTATATACATTATACATATATGTATATAGCACACACTACAATTGTGTAGTACCTACACACTACAATAGTGCGTATTGACGCGCTATCACACCGAAAATGGCTTATGTGCAGTGCAGATATATCCACGGAAGCCTGTTTATATGCATGTAGAACCAAAGAATAATAAAAATAAAAGTAAAAAATCATATATTATTTAATTAATAAGTCTCAGAGAGTTCAAATGGCCACTGTGTTTGTGTAATAAACATACAAACACACATATGTGTGTAAGTCATGCCAACGCGTTGCAACGTACCCAATTATAGAGAAAGTGTAAGTGGATACACAAGACTTCTCGTATAAGTGCCAGTACACAAATACAGCTACAGAATGTGTATGTCAAAGTGTGAATGGTGTCTGCCAGCAGAACGATAATAATTTTCATTTGCTACCAGATCCAGAACTCAGCTAGGACTAGTATTTGGACTCGAGCTAAGGATTCGAAGTGTTTCCGATTCCCATCTAGCAACCCCAGCGGGTTGGTCTTGTTTGAGCGATTCAACTGGATCTGTTTGTGTCTGACTAACATGTCTCTAGTCCATTGTTTTGAAACTTGACGTCCGTGTAGGTGTGTGTATGCGTGTGTAATTGATGTAACTGTAAATGGCTAAAGCGATGGGACGTCTTTTTGGTTGTCTATTTGCATCTGTGATTTAACTGTGCCTCACCGTGTATCCTCACTTTTGAACCATTTCCATGCTGTCGCACTAATTGTCACTTTAACAGCATAACTGTCCGTACTAAAATCGGAGTGCGTTTAAGATTATGCAACCTTTACTTGAATATGTATATATTCTTCCCTATCACCTTACCAGTACTTATACCCGCTACCCATAGGGTAGAAGGGAATTATAACTTTGTGCCGGCAGGAAATATATGTAACAGGAGGAAGAAGGCATCTCCGACCCTAAAAAGTATATGGGCATTTCCCAAAGTCGCGAACGTACGTTCGTACGAGATAAATTAAAAAAATAAAATCGAAAACAAACGTTTCCTGAAACTTTTTGTTTACTCTTCGATAGCATTTGTTTAGCTCTTTGGTTAGTGTAAATTATGGAGCTTATCGAGGTTTAGTTTTCATAATATTGGCAAATAACATGCGATCGCGAACGTACGCAAAATGGAAGTCGACTTTGGCTTAATACAGTAAAATGCAAAACTCTGCGAATTGAGACGGAATATTTTAAAGAAATAACTTTACTTTTAAAGTAGAATCAAGTAGCTTTCTATTAAGTCTACTCCCAAGAAAATATCTCCATTTATTTATTTTTAATTTAATTAAGTTCCGGTCGCGAACGTACGATTTTTCCATGTTGTTTTATTTATTAAATTTTTATTTTTACCACAACTTTTTTTATTAATAACTTTATATTTCATAAAAACAAACGGATTTAACTCAATTTAATGTGTCTAATAACATTTAAAAGCAAAAAAAAAAATTTTTATTAAATATGAAATATGTACTGAAATTTATTAATAGCAAGAAAAATATGTAATAAATAATAAGTAATAACTAACAAGTAATAAGTAACTGCAAACGACATAGTTTTCAAAAACAAAACAAAAAAATTTTTTTTAAATCCATGCGACGCTAGTAAAATCGACATAGGCTTATAGGTAAGGTCGCGAACGTACGCTACTTTGACAATCAATAAAAAAAGATTGGTTAGAGTAACCCCAAGGATTTTTTATATTTAAAATATACATACATATATACCAAAATCACTTAACACGCGAAGTTTCATTCACCTGCTTGCACTTATTGCGCAGCAATTACAATAAAATGGTGTTTTTGGTCGCGAACGTACGATTTGAACATAGATAAGAAGCAAAATAAAAATAAACAGTTAATTGAACATTTTTTTGCTCACTTTGCATTTTTTATCTTATTATTGGATTGCTATTAAGAGATTTGGTAGAAAAAGAGCAAACATATAATATGTTTTCTTTGTGAAATAATAAAACATAAAAATGCATACAAAAGGAGCTAAAAGTGAAAAATTACATTTTTTCAGTTTGCAGGCAAGTTTTTTTTTATAAAAACAACGGAGATATGCTACGGATCCATTGTATTATGAAAATTTGGATATTTCTTTATGACATTATACAAAAAAATACGATGAATGTGAAGATTTTTTTTTTCGGTCGTGGTTTACCTTTTTTTGGGAATTGCCCATATACATATATTCTTGATCAGCATCAATAGCCGAGACTATCTAGCCATGTTCGTATGAAACACTGGATCTCAGAGACTATAAGAAATAGAGCTATAATTTTTTTTCGACAGCATTTGTTATGTTTGCACGCAGATGAAGTTTTTTTCAAAATTTTTGACACGCGCACTTCCGCCCCCGCAAATCAAAATAATCAAATAACAAGCGTAATTTTAAAGCTAGAGCTGCGAATTTGGGTGTATACCATAACAACAATAGTATTTATTATTCCAGATTCCTGGTTGCGACCAGATAAAGATTGTGGAAGATATTAAAGAAATACGCCTAGGGGTCTTAGATACTTTGGCTAACAATCTGGTATATTGTGCCATCTATGGTATATTTTGAATGTGGTACCATATCGATATACCAAATATACCGTTTGGTATATTTTTAGTATTTTTTGTAGTATATTAGGTATATTTTGAAAATAATACCGCAATATTTTGCGTTTATTCATGGGTAGCGGGTATCTCACAGTCGAGCACACTCGACTGTAACTTTCTTGTTTTTTTTTAATTGGCGTGGATGTGGATGTAGCAACAATTCACAACAAATTATTATTATTATTAGAACTATGTAGAACATGTGAAATAGTCATAGTTTTTTGTCATATCCTTTGAGATCTAAGAATTTACAATACTCAAGCGACTCGACTGTTAACGCTGATTAAGAATAACATATGTAAAGATTACAAGTTCACAGGTGTCTACTTCTAGATGTTACAAATATTTCCTATCGACTCCAATGGGTACAATTTTGCGATCTCTACGCAACCTTCAGAACAAAAGATTGAACCGTTATAAAATACTCGTATATTGATATTACTCTGTAGTAAGCTAACATCATGAAGAAGTAATAGCAGACTCCAGGGTGTTTGTTAACCAGAACCCTGCGTTTAATGGGTTGGAGTTCTGGATTTAGTCTAGTCTTTCATTTCCTCTTGAAGTTAGAGGACAAGCAGCAATATTGGGGGTCACCACATCAGCGACGTAAAATTGGTATTTAAATGAATTTAGGTGGAGATGGAGCTACAGAAATTGCCCCCGCCTACTCAAAAAGGCGAAATCGATTTCTAAAGAGCCCACGATTTGTAACCTCCAACCCCGTTACAACACAATCTCATCACATGCTGCGCTGGAGGTAGAAAATGGCAATAAAAAATGAAAAATCTGTGACTGGGCGATGCGGAAACACCAACTGAACGTTTAGTTCATTGCACTTTCATTCACACAGCATATATCGAAAGTTAAGAGAATCGAGTAGAAAGGATAGAGCAACTGGCGAGTTCAAGTTAAGTGAGTGAATATTTTTTTGTCGACTCAAAAAATAAAAATCATAATAAAAGAAAAAAAAAAATCAAGTAGAATCCACGAGCAGTCTCGCATAACTTTAAGCAAAGTCGAACACTTATAGTTTTGCTTACAATATATTTGCCTAACAAGTGGTACAACTGGCAATATGAGGCAATATAGACTATCTTATATTAAAAAACAATAAAAAGCATTTAAAAAAGCTACAGTCAAGTGTTCTCGACTGTGAGTTACCCGCTATCCATTTTTAATAAAACCAAAATATTTCGGTTTTATTCTGAAAGTAAACTGAAATAATAAACCACAAAAATACATTTTGAAAATGTATGCCGAATTGTGTTTTTGGTATATTCATATGGTGCTGCATTTAAAATATACTAGAGTGCAAAATATACCAGATTGTTAGCCATAGCAACGAAGACGCCTAGTAAGTAAACGTTTTTGCCCATACAAAAGAATTTCTTTAATACCTTTTTAACTGAAACCAAATTTTTCAGAAATCACAAAGTCTATAGTTATTAATGTATGTACTAAACTTTGCGACTCCAGCCTTAAAACTGCTCTTGTTATTCGAGTTTTATCAATTTTTGGGGGCGTAAGTGGACGTGGAATAAATTTAAAACAAACTTGATCTGAGTGCAAATAACAAATGCTGTCGAAAAAAAATTATAGCTCTGTCTCTTCTGGTCTCTGAGATCTAGGTGTTCATACGGACAGACGGACATGGCTAGATCGTCTCGGTTGTTGACGCTGATCAAGAATATATATACTTTTTAGGGTCGGAGATGCCTCGTTCTACCTGTTACATACATTTCCTGCCGGCACAAAGTTATAATAACCTATGGGTAGCGGGTATAATAAAGTAGAGGTTTTAAAATATGGTATTTATATTTGGAAAGGTTAGTCTGGTCTGTTTAAATTTAAACTAAGTATATTATGTACCTCAATAAAATTGATATTTGTGCATAATATTTTGTTGGTTTATTATTTAACTTTTACTTGGCCGATTTTTTGTCAATAATTTTTTTAAATAGGTAGTTGGTATTGAAATTTGATTAACATGATTTTTATTAAATTATAAAATGTTTAATACATTGAAAATGTAATTGAAAAATTTCTTCAGCGAAAGTCGATATTTGTTCAGAATTAAAAGAGTGCAAAATGACTTAAGATTATTATTTTAATGTGGTATAGAATCTTCGTTTTCTTGTACGACCAATTCCAAACGGTGGGGCCATTGAGTTCACCAAATTTTGGAGCGTGTTTGTGTCGATGGCTACCCATTCTTTAACAATGGCTTCCTTCAAGCCCTTCAATGACTCAAACTTTCTTCCACCCCTGTAGACTTTTGCTGACATGATGCCCCAAAGGTTCGCAATTGGGTTCAAGTCGGGACTTATTGCTGGCCATTGCAATAGGTGTATATTTTCGAATACCTCACAAAGTGCATAGGAGCGTTGTCCTGTTGGAATACCCAGTCCTCGTCTCTTCCTCAAATGGTATAAGATCTCTTTCTAAGATATCCGTATACATTTCCGCATTTATTCGTCCTGGTACAAAGCTATGGGGACTTTCCTTTGGACTAAAAGCGGCTCAAACCATAAGTGAGCCACCACCGTGGATTCGATTATTGCAAGTTTATCTTGGATGTTAGAGTCTCGCCAATACTTTTGGTTACTGTCTGGTTCCTTCGAATTAAACTATTTCTCATCGCTAAAAATCACTTTTTCAAATTAATTTTCCCAAAACTTATGCTTTTCATAAAAATCAAGCCTGGCCTTCTTATGTCTTGGTAAGAGTTTTGGTTTGTGCACCTTTGCAGGCTCAAAACTTTTTTGTAAATGTGTTGCACTCTTTGTCTGCTTATTGGCAACTGCAATTCCGCTTTTATTTCTTCACAAATCATTGTCTTAGCTGTTGCCAAGGCTCGAATATGTCGATTAGTACGTGTCTATTTTTTTGCGCATATTTCTCTGGGTTTTTTATTAATAATTTCCAATTGTATTGCGATCCCTATTAATTCTATTGTCAATTTCAATTTGAGTCTTCTACCTATCACCTAAGACTACTGCACGTGGCTTTTCTAATCAATATTGTTAGAAATAATCTCATGATGGCAACAATATAAGAAATAAACAATTTCTTAAAAAATAAATAACTTTTTGCTGGAGTTGACGTGTCGAGCTCAAAATCTAAATGCAGAACATTGTACAAATACCAACTTTCTATTAAACGCATGACTTTGTCTTCTTTAAAATCGTAAAGGGACCATAGAAACACATGTTCTGTACATTCGAAAGACTAATACACTTATTCGAATAACCGTTATGTCAAAAATAAGTTTTGCACAAATATCAATTTTACTGATATATACTAAAACTAAATCAAACAAAAATAAAATTCTCTAACATTATAACTTTACTATCCGATCCTTACGATGTTACATGTTCGGCCTCTCCGCGTCTATTTTTATACACTGCTCCAGCGAGCCTCCCTTTCCTAGACCCTCAGTACATGTAGTCTGTATAAATTCTGACTCATACAATTTTATGCAATTGTATAGTTTGTAAGAGTTTGCTGCTATTTTCCGGTGCCAACGTCGAGCCTTTGTTTTTCACCAACAACAATAAGAAGTAGAGGTGGAGAACTATCGATGGCACTATCGGGACTATCGATGGTTGGCACTGTCGACACGCTCTTGATAGTGGCACGCACTCTCGATAGTGGTCAATCGCTATCGTCGATAGCGAAACCTCCGTAGAGTCGGAGAGGGTCCTCAGCAAAGCAGGACAAATCACTTCCAATACGCGTACAAAATTATTGGTTGAAATAAATATATACATAAAAAAATCATATTTTTCGAATAATAATTATTTATTATTTTCAGATAAAGTTTGGAAAACCAATTTTATGCTCTCAAATTTAAATAAATATGGATTATTTCAAAAACTAATTAAATTATTTTCTTTTACTGCACTATCGACAACTATCGACGATAGACTTTTCTTGCTATTGTCGATAGTTTATGGAAACTATCAAGCACTATCGATGGAGCAGACTATCGATAGTTCTCCACCTCTATTAAGAACTACAACTGAAAAATACATATACATATGTACATAGGTTTGACCGCATCCATCTACATACACACATACAAACATGCACACGTCAACACATACAAATATACATACATATATGTATTTTCATACATACGTACATACATACATACGTATTAGGTAATGCACGGCAAATGAACTCAAATATGTTTTACAACATGTTGTTGTTATTATTGAACTATCTTCTGATTTCGTTGGTTCTCTCTATCCAATAAAATAGAATAGAACGACCTTAACCATCTTAGTATGAGAATAGAAAAAACTACGCTTATTAGAAAAAGATTCCCAACTTGAAATAAAATGATTGATACAACTTCTTAAAATTCGAAGTAAAAGATTTAGTTTCAATTCTGAAATGTAATATAGTATACAAATAAAAGTCATATATGTATGTATGTACATACAAATACAAATATAACAGAAAGACACTCCGGAAAACATTGAATTGCATATTTTAATCAAGGGAAAATTGTATCAAAAATATTGATAACAATAACAAGCAAAGGCAGCTTTTAAATGCGCCGGCCAACATGACATTTTCGTTGACCAGCAACAATTAAAAGTTTTTACTAGCATTCAAATTTTTCAATATAACTGAATGCATTGTCATGGAACACTGGCACAACCGAAACTGACCACCGGCGTGAAATAAAACAATAATATCAACAACAACGCCGAAATCGACAGCAGCAACATGAACATCAGCAAAAATAAAATAATCGTATAGAGGAAGCCACGACATTTACATACGCTAGGAAGACCGTTCTCTACCCTCTGGCCCAAGAGGCTTTAAACAAGCAAAATCAAGTAAGGAAGCTGCTGTAAAATGGGCTCGACTTTGAGATACCCACTTCCTATTTTTAATATAAGCAAATAAGTGCGGAATTATTATTAAAATATACCGAAATGTACTCAAAAATATTGTACTAAAGACTATTTCTGGTATTTCAATATACTATTAGCATCAAAATATACCATTACCACCATATATATATAGTTATTTATACATACATATGTATGTATGTATGTGATTTACTTTTTACTTTTCCTGCCGGGACAAATTTATAATACCCTTTTTTCTTTCGGGTAGAGTAGTGAGTATATAAAAGGCAAAAAATCGCGGACGAGAACTGCGGACTGCATTTGGTACACATAGCAGCTAACAAGTGATCCGTGACTTGTTACCTCACTGTATCTATATGTATATAATATATGTATATATATATATATAGACTATATAAAGTTCATTTTCCCAATTCTTTCATTCATTCACTGTATCATTAATTATACATATAAATCATATGTATGTACATTAATGTACATCCCAAACAACAATTTCTAGGAAGTTCATTCTTTCACTATAATTGAAAATAAATACCGTACCATTTAATAGCTGTTTTTCGTAGTCCGATTTGCAAAAGTCTAGTTAAAGTTTTCAATTAAATTAGTTAAATGTAGGAATACAAATCACAAGCAAGTGCGTTAACTTTAGAGTACAATACATGTGTAAGTGGGAACACATACATACATACGTGTGAGTTGAAACTCCAATAATTTTTATCGTATAAAAAAATTAGTTTTGGGTTCGTTACGTCTTAAAATTAAAAATTTTTTTTTTAACGGATCGAATTTTAGAAGACTAAAACTTTGGACGGAGGCTTATTCCTATAACGGCTTTGGGAAAGGATGCCAAGAAAAGTTCAATAGAAAAATTTTAATTTGTTCATTTATTATTATAAAGTAAATAAAGAAAGACTCATAAAACAACAAATACAATTAAGACTAAAATAACTTTTAATTTACAAAACTACAAAATATTGTTGTACAACAAATTTGATGAAGATTCACAAAATTCAGTAGAATACCCACGCTATTTGCTATTGAAGCAAATAGTTCCCAACTTTACGGCGTAGGACTGTTTTGGACTCCCCTGAATTACAAAAAGAAGAAAGAAGACAAAAAGCAGTAAGGACAGCGAATAACTGGCTAGAGGCGGTCTTGGGTAAAATTTATAAAACAAAAGTAACTTTTTTAAAAAATTTATTTATTGTTTATCTTCCTTTGATATTTGCTAATGCGAAAACCAATTTATTTAATATTAGGTGTCTACATTAATCTCACAAAAGGATTCAGTATCACATAGCTCCATGATATACATATGATATGTGTAATGATATGATGTGTAAATAAATTTATTTATTATTTTTACTTGTCCTAATTGCAAAATGCATATTTAATATATCATGCAAAATTTGATTGCATTGCATTGCAAATATATCGGTATAGTATAGCTTCCAACTCTAGTATAGAGATTTCGCTGTATAATTAAATAGATTCCATTGTGTGTGGTTCTTTAACAGCATTCCGCCATCGACAAATTCTTAAATCATTAAAAAAAAACGATAAGACAGTTTGTAAACGACAAGCTTTAATGTTATGGAAATAATTGCCGCTACCCCCTGCATATAAAACAACTAAGAGATCTAACCAATATGCATAAAATATGTCAAGAAACTCTTTACACACAAAAAAAATAACATATTCTTTGGTTTTGCATGCAAAAATAACGCCTTTAGTTATTATTTTTCAATAGTTTTAGAAGCCCAAATCGAAAATTAGAATAATTATCCCAGATGAATAGAATTTAGCACAAAATTATAATTACTTATGATATTTTAAAAACCTACAAAAAATTAAAAATTATTATGTGATGAAGAATATCATGAAAATCTAGGATATCATTGTTTTTAATTTTTCAGAATTTTGAGATTCTACGATTAGACGTAAGTGTTAAATTTCAAATATTTAAATTTCATATTTTCTTGACATATGTACATGTATGTATGTATAAGTAATTTTTTTTAATTTTGAAAGAAAGCCTGTCTGTTCCGGGCAATCAAATGTAACAATATTTTCACTTCACTAGCTGTTCGCAGATACTACATCATTCTGTACTACGCTATATACGAGGGTTGCTATTTATATTTCTGGCCTTTTTCACAGTATTCTCCAGCAAGATTTATACACTTTTGAATGCGCTCAAACCAATTGTCGAAGCACTTTTTCCACTCTGATTGAGGCACTTCCAAAACATGGTTTTTGAACGCTTCAACAGCATCTTCTGACATCGAATATCAACAGTGCTGCCAATTTGGATTTTTTCCCGTCAAAACTGGCTTTTTTTGAAGGCTAAATGCGGGAAAAATTGTGAATTGCGGGAATTGTGAAAAGCGGGAATTCTAGCTTTTTTAGAAATTCTGTTGGCTTTTTCCCAACTTTTTTTGTGTTGTTAACACAAAAGTACAAAAAATACAAAATATGGAAAAGTGGCAGATTTACGATAGTGACTTATAAACAATCCAGAAAATGTGTTGGCGTATCGTTTGTTTTCTCGAAATACGCTAATTTCATCACTCGCTTAGTGTTTCCATTTCAATTTGATCAAGTGGGTTCTGGTGAAAACCGGAGATTTTTTGGGTTGGCAACTGTGGCCATCCAAATATTGTGTTTGCCCTGGTCATACGCGATTTCTGGCTATTTGCCAGGTTAACCTAATTAAATCCAATTTAAGGAATGCATTCTAAGCATAAGTTAAAGTATTAATTTCAAGCAAAAGATATACTCTACTTATTTTTATTGTAATATGGAGAATCGGATTGTGACGGATGGGAAAATTCTGCGTCGACTATGAAGTGCCTATAAAATATCTGCAGATGATAGGCACTAATATGTCATACGCAAATGAGACAGACTAAGGAGATAACGATAAAATAATGCAAATCTTTATCTTTTAAACAAAAATGAACTTAATAAATTGTTATTTTTGAAGACATTTTTTCTCTTTTTTTTATACATTTGTTTTTAGTTTTTTTTTTTTGATTTTTAAATAATTTTTTTGAGCTTTTTTCTAAATTCATTCCGTCAAAAACAGCTTTTTTTGCTGGTCAAAAGTTGGCAGCACTGAATATCAATAACCTTTTTTCTTTGATGTCCGGGAATAAAAAGAAGTCATTAGGTGCCAGGTCAGGGCTGTACGGCGGATGACCCATAAATTCCACTTTTTATCGGAAAAAGGCGCGGGTTTGAGTTCGCGTTGTCATGGTGCAGAATGATCCATAATTTCTTCTTCGTTTTTCGAATTTCTACAAGGACTTCAGGCTAACAAGTTGTGGTGTACCACTCAGAATTTACCGTCCTACATTGCTCAATCGAAACAGACGCCACATAACCAGTTTTACCGAAGAAACAGGCGGCCATTTACTTTGAAGTGCTTCTTCAACCAACAACTATCGTTGGATTTGGCTCGTATTCAAAGATCCACAAGGTCTATTGCTTTTTTTTTTTCTGGCTTATAAGCATAGATCCATAATTCGTCAACTGTGACGAATTTATAAATGACTTTTAAAGCACTGCGAATGTATTTTTTCAAAATTTATTTGAACCAATCCACACAAGCCTTTTTTTGAGCAATTGTCAAATTGTGCGGGATCCAACGAAAACAACCCTTTTTTACGACCAGGTGTTCATGCAATATCGAATGTATTCTGGTGGAAGAAATGTCAAAGGATCTTGCATTATCAGTTCACCCACGGCATCAATATTTTCTGGCACAACGTCTGTTTTTGGACGACCTTCACGACCTTTGTCTTCGAGCGAGCACGATAGAATTCACTAAACCAGTTTTTTCATATGACTATAGGATGGCGCTTCATCGCCATACATAGACTTAAGTTCATCGATACACTTTTGTCGTGATAATCCACGTCGAAAGTTGTGAAAAATTATTGCTCTAAAGTCTTCACGAGTTAATTCCATTTTTCTGCCGAGGTAAGTTCTTGATTAATCTTTTTTTAGGAAATAGCCAATTGGTCCTAATATGGCTAAAAGTGACCTAGGCCAGAAACTTAAATAGCAACCGTCGTATGTACATAATTTCCACAAAAACCAGTGATGAAAATTTTTATCAACCTTTATATCACACCGAAAATTATTAAACAATATTTTTGATGCGCCATCGAAATTTAGATTTATAGCGACTGTAGAGAATAATTACTGCGACATTATTGTTATTTTCTATTTAATATTAATTAATTAATTGTAATATGATCATTAACATTTTCCAAACCCTAAACACGTGTTATAGGTTGTTGTGACTGTTTAAAATCTTCCGCCGCATCATTCCATAAGTGGATGTGTAAGGGAGCGACGGCTAATGAAGTCGCATCATTGATCATGCGGAAATGATTCTGAAAACGTGGCCATATATTTTGGTATACTTATCGAAAAAGTGCAGTCTTGTTGACAATCAGCTGATTACAAATGCCTCCTTCAAAGTACTTAAAATATTTCGACAAAATAAAAGTAAATAGACAGTGGCGCAATAATTTGTTTGTTGCAGAGCGAGTTGCTTAATATGATGTACAACCAAAATATGTAGAGTCAATTGATGAATAATAAATGGGCATTTCCACAGGTTGCGAACGTACTATCGTACGCGTTAAATAAAATTGAAAACAACCGTTTTCTGAAATTTTTATTTTGCTTTTCGATAGCATTTGTTTAGATCTTTGATTGGTGTAAATTGTGGCGCGTATCGAGTTTTAATTTTCATACTATTGGCAAAAAACATGCGGTCGCGCACATACGCAAAATGTAAGTCGACTTTGTCTTAATCTAGTAAAATGAAAAAGATCTGCGAATTGGGACGGAATATTCTAAAGCAATAACTTTACTTTTAAACTAGACTCATGCAGCTTTTTATCAAGTCTATTCCCAAGAAAATATCTATTTTATTTTAATTTTATTAAGTTGCGGTCGCGAACGTATGATGCTTCATTTATTATTTTTTTACCACCACTTTTTTGATTAATAACTTCATATTTCTTTAAAAAAAAAACCAATTCCACTCAATTTAATGTGTCTAATAACATTAAAAGCAAGAAATTAATTTTTATTAAATTTGAAATTTGTGAGAAAATTTATTCATAGCAAGAAAAAAAGTAATAAGTAATAATAAGAAATATTTTTTTTTATTGAATTGGCCGTTCGAGCAGTTATCTATCAAAATAAACCCAATGTGTTTTTCTTATACCTGGAATATTCGGCATATCCTTCCATTTTATAATTAAAGATGTTGGTATCTTATTAATTGTATCTGCTTCAATTTATAACAGTTTAAATCCAGTTATGTATGTGTTGTTGGGCACAGTCTAATGCATCATTTAAAAGAAGGTTCTTTGTTTTATTTAGTGACCAAACCTTTCTTTTTATAACCGCACTAACGCCATCGACTCACAGTGGGAGAAACGGCTGATTTAGAGACTGATTTTTGCTGAAATTTTTTCGAGTGTGATGTAAACGATATTTTCGCAAATCTTTATTTCTAGCCTCGAGAGCTTCTTCCGACATCATACCTATCGGAAGGGGAAAATGTTTTATTATTTCTGCACCATACATTAAAATTGTATGGACAGATGTAGGCATGTAAAACCATGGATACAAGTCCACAAATATTATTGCGGTTTGCAATACCTATTGTTGAAAGGCTTCTGTATCAATTTCATATCTATGTACATGCTAAGGTGCGTAAGATTACGCTGAATCGATAAATTAATACAGAGCTTACTCCTGTAAATTTGGCATATTGTATTTCCTTTTTTCTAACATCTACAGCTGCTTTTTCCGCACTGGGAATTTGCCATTTTTTTAAGAACAATTCTATGGCTAATATGTAGAATGCAATCAATAAAACGAATCCAAGCATGTAGACTTGATAAGCCATACTCATACAGGTTTTCTTTGCTCGGGAAATTTTGTGTATCAATAAGTTCGTTCATTTTTTTGGTGTTGTTCCACATATTCCACATACTAGGGATAATGATTATGTCAGAACACTGAAAGCTTTTCCATCTATCATGGTCATATGAAAGTTATGATCTATAGTACTTCATATTGGCTGTATTTCGGCTATTTGACTTTTAAATTTGTTCCCTGCATCACGTACCAAATTTGATATTTCTTTAAGACGAAGCAATTTTACTGGCCTGCAATTACATACATATGTACGTGTGGATGAAGGTTTCATATTTTCCCAGAGTATTGTTGATCCAAGAGCTATTTGTAGTGGTACCAAAGCACATCGAAAACATATGTATGTATGTTGATCAATCATACATTATTTGTGTCTTTGAAATTTTGGGATATGTTGCATGGCCACTACTCCCATCACAGCCCCATATACATACATATATACATATGTATGTATATTGCAGTTATTGTTCTGCAGCTGGAAAATCTTTGGTATGTGCGGTATATAATATGGCAACTGTGTGATCAAACAAGCTTTGTAAGGGTACCTCGAATGAATGATCAGAGATGTTTTGAACAGTCGCGACTGCTCCTTTCCCATGAGAAGTTGCTAATTAATTCCATTTAATGGATTTACATCCGAAGTCAGCCCTTAAATGGGCTAAGCTTCAAAACATAAATTTGTTCTTAAACTGGCAGCTACTTCTGACCGAAAGTAGCAATATTTTTTCAAAATTGCCATGTTGGAATTTAATTTGTTCAACAATTGTATTAATAAAAAGCATAAATTAAAAAAAAATACGGATGCGAACGTTATGTTACTTTAAAAATCAATTTAAAAAGATTGGTTAGAGTAACCTCAACGATTTTTTATATTTAAAATATTTATACCAAAATAACTTAACACGTGAAGTTTCATCCACCTGCTTGCACTTAATGCGAAGCAATTACAATAAAATTATGTTTTCGGTCGCGAACGTACGATTAGAACATAGGTAAGAAACAAAATATAAATTAACAGTTAATTGAACATTTTTTCGCTATTTGTACTTTTCTCTTATTGGATTGCAATCAATAGATTTGGTAGAAAAAGTGCAAACATATCTTATGTTTTCTTTGAGAAATAGTTAAACATAAAAATACATTTAAAAGTAGCTAAAAGTTAATAAAATACATTTTTTCAGTACTCAGGCAAATTTTTTTTATAAAAACAACTGATCCATCTTATTATGAAAATTTCTTTATGAAATTATCCAATAAAATACGATGATTATGAAGATTTCTTTTTCGCTCATGGTTGACCATTTGACGGATATGCCCGAAAGCAATTTATATGTACTTATACTTTTTGAATGCCCCAGTGTCGCATAATTTATTGAATTGCTATCTTTTGGTTGATTTGTTTTTATTGCCCTTCTGCCTGAGGTTTTCTCCCCTAAACAGCTGTTCGCATGATGCAGTTTTGGTGTAAATAGCATTGACGCTGATTTATTATTTTATTATTAATACTCTTGGTCAGAATAGAGTATTGGTAAACACAGTGGCACCAAATTAACCTTAAACTTAGCCTATAGAATTCCAATAAATCGCGATTCAGCATCGATCATAGAGAAACTCAATAGGGATATTTTTGCGATATTAGCAAATAATTTTGACAAACTGTCCCCTACTAATAATGTCGACGGCTACAAAAAACTAAAAAACCCCCTTCAGAATGATCTCGAATATATTATAATTGAGCTTATTGGAAAAGTCAACTTTAAAATAATTCCCTAACAAGGGTTTTCTTTTTCGAAAAACCAAAATTAATTAAAACTAAAGAAAACTATAAAGTTCTACCGAAGCATCTCAACGACAATAAGAGAAATTTCTAATATACCAAATTGTCTATTGTCAAATTGCCAAATTGTCGGCCAAAGCAACTCAGACCCCTAGTAAGTAGGCGTTTTTGCCCATACGAAAGTATTTCTTTAATAACTTCCACAATTTTTATCAGATCAACCAAATTTTCAGAAATCACAACTACTATAGTTGCTATTGTAAGTATATGTTATTGATTTGAGTGCAAACATATCAAATGCTGTCGAGAAAAAATTATTGCTCTATCTCGAATCATAGCTCTATTACGGAATCAATATATTAAACATGGAAATAAAGCACCAAGCTCTGTTTAAGGTGAAGTTTGAACTAACACTCAGGCTCTGAAAAAAAACGAAGTGCATCCTATTAAAAATCTTTAGTACTTATTGCAAGGCATAATCACTGTAGGATAAACTTATAAAAGAAAAGGTCCTATATAATGCACAAACTACTAAGATTATATATACATGATATACTTCGTCTTTGTAGAGCTTCTTGACTCGAGTAAATGTTCAACAAACAGGGACATGAAAAAATGTAGCAGCTTTGACAGTACCATACCGCAAACTACAGAGGGTTCCCAGTTTACAAGGAGCTCAAAAAAGTTTTTACTAAGTGGACACAGTAAGCTCTCAAGCAACATCATCAACATCTAAAACTATCATCACCCTGTAATCTTTGAAAACGCTTTAAAATCGTGTATGGAAAGCACCACATCCCATGAAACTTCAACAACAGAAGCCGTCAAACAACCAGATGAACAAACGACTCCGAAAATAGAAGAAATGTTATATAACCTGCACGAAAGTATGATAGTACATCTATCTTATAAGAAATCAAAATGTTTTAATAGAAGTTTTTTTTCCTGCAAAAACATTCGAACCAATAAATGGTTCCCATTCGTATAGGACTATGGAATACCAAACAGAGTCAAAAATATCACATTTTTGGCTTTACTCTTTGTGCTTTATATCGCTCTCTTTCGATTTTTCATTGTGCTATGAACGTCAAAAGAAAACCTTATTATATATATATCGTATAATTTTTGACTGGAGTGTACCACTAACAGTCAAAACCAACTCTTACCCTGCTGCGACCCAATCTCACCAAAAGTTTTTATCAAAATTTCCTTTCGTTGCGTTCAAGCAATCTGCCTACTATTGACCGTATTATCAAGAGATGTAGAAAGCCAATCATCATAATTATACCAAAACCTTGTAAAGATTTCACAACTGCCTCATTGCCTCAATCCGTCTCCATCATGGCTCTGTGGCACCTAAAATCTCCAAAAGTTTGCTTTAGGTAGGAAATGGCTTGGTGTTGATTTTTGTGGCAACCCTGAGTGAGTGAATAAAATCGCTGGTTGAATTTAAATGTTATAAGACTATCAATTTATAAATTTCAAATACAATACAAATAATTAAGATGATGGAATTGCAAATGTGGCTGAATAGCCGCAGCGACTCAACTGATGTGTTAATGCCGTGCACAAGAAATTTAATTACTCGGTGTAAATTACAACAAGTAAGAAAGCTACATTCGAGTGTGCTCGACTGTGAGATACCCGCTACCCATTTTAAATAAAAGCAAAATATTGCGGTATCATTTTTAAAATATACCGAATATACTGCAAAAATACTAAAAAAATATACCAAATGGTATATTTGGTATATCGATATAGTTCACCATTCAAAATATACCATAGACGGCACAATGTACCAGATTGTCGGCCAAAGCAACTCAGACCCTAGTAAGTAGGCGCTTTTGCCCATACAAAAGTATTTCTTTAATAACTTCCACAATTTTTATCTGATCGCAACCAAATTTTCAGGAATCATAACTACTATAGTTATTATTGTATATACCAAAATTCGTAACTCTAGCTTTAAAATTACGCTTGTTATTTGATTTTGATTCGCGGGGGCGGAAGTGGGCGTGGGAAAAATTTGAAACAAACTTGATCTGCGTGCAAACATAACAAATGCTGTCGAAAAAAAAAAAATATAGCTCTATCTCTTATAGTCTCTGAGATCTAGGTGTTCATACGGACAGACGGACAGACACACAGACGGACAGACGGACATGGCTAAATCGTCTCGGCTGTTGACGCTGATCAAGAATATATATACTTTATAGGGTCGGAGATGCCTCCTTCTACCTGTTACATACATTTCCTGCCGGCACAAAGTTATAATACCCTTCTACCCTATGGGTAGCGGGTATAAAAATAAAAACTGAATGTCCTGGACCTTTTATATTTCACGGACCTTTATCTCTTCGAGGATCCACTTCTATACAATATTTAACATGTAATTCAATATATAGGGCATCACATGTTCCCTTTTTCCTTGGATGTCAAGTATATTTAGTAATATATTTGTTTAGGATTCGACCAATTCGGGGAATAGTTACCCACATAATTTAATTTAATGCCGTGCAAACAGTAGCGGCTTTTACGCAAAAGTAAGGGTCAAGGTTAACATTTTCTTACGAACTGTGCTTGCATGGACACTGTGTGTTGCATATATGTGGTGGTAAAAGTAACTAGTTAAATATCCTAAAACTGAGCTCTGTGTCAAAACGGAGTAAAATGCATTTCTGGCATGAAATGTGTATCAATTGTAGACTATAGGTGTCAAGTAACCGCTTTTGCAAAATGTCGCAATAAGAGCTAAAAATGCAATACAATCCGGCTCTCTCCTAGGCTCTCAATTTAGCACATGAATTTCTGCGCCTGCGCTGGCAATTGGCATCCCTGAAATAATACCGCTGCAGTCCGAAAACTAAATGATGATTGCTGCAGTTCTTGGAGAGGCTGTAGGCAGAACTATACGAAGATGCCTCCAAGCTGCAAACTTTGTGGCTAAGATTTAAGACAATTGCGGTAGATAGATAAAGTAATGTTATCTGAAGTTTTGCATCTACTACAATTTTCGTCACATTTACGTCAAATGTGCCCCTTAGAGGAGCGTTGGTCATTAATTTTGAGATAATTAGAATCACCAGCAGTGCGATGTCTCTGTCAGCTTCGATGTCCACATTGACATCTGTCGCTTACGCAATGGCCGTCTGTCAAATTATGCATAAGCGTTTTGGGCACAACGCCCAGGTGATTCAGAGTTGTCTGTCATTCTGGCAACAAGCTGCTGCTGGGGGAAGCTTACTGCAGCTTGCGGCTTTAGTTCATAAATTGGCATTAGTGCCCGGGGATTCTTTCCCACCATTGCTGGCTGCTCTTCGTATGGACCATGAGGCAATGGATCGGCTCACTAGCTGATGCAATTTTTATGGAACGTCAGCGGCAGCTTAATAGCTTTTATGCGTTTTTGCGTATCGTCGAATCGATATTGCAAACACAATATGCACGCTGCACTGTGAAGAATGTCTATTAGAATTGGTTGCTTAACTATTAAAATGAAGATAAGAACTTAAATAAGAATCTTTTTCTGTTTAAAGGTTTTATTTATAACTTATCCCAGAACCAATATGTTGGAAAATAGTTTATATCATGTTCCATACAAAGTTTAGATTTAAGTTTAGGATTTCAACCTCACCAAAATTTAATGATAAGCCGGCGCAGTATTTATTAGTCATATAGGACTGGAGCTTAACTAATACACTTACAATTTGTAAGTCTAAGAAATATTGGAATTTTTAAATCGTCTAGTTTTCTGGCACCGTACATTGGTTGCAGTTTTCCATTTGAGCGGTATAGTCCTCGATCTGAATAGTTGTCTCAAAAAAGTTGTACCTCAAATGAACCGCCGAAGTAGCTGCGTCTAAAATTTGTTTTGAATCCGCATTGGTTGCTGTAGGGGTAAAGGAAAAGGAAAGTAAAAAGAGCAAGACAACAAAACTGATTAGCAAAATGAACGCTGATAACTTTGATGAGAGTCGCATCCAAATTGGTTGCGCTTAAAAAGTCATTTAAAAAATAATTAAGCTAATTGTGTACGTGGACATGAAGTGATGCCCCAAACCCAATGGACAACGCTGCCACCACCACATCCAAAAGCAACACAACGACGTGACCATCAGCATAACAACACACCAGGACCGAATCCATTGAAATAATTACGGAGCACAAACACAGAAACAGGCAGACAGACAGAACACATGTGGAACCCCCTCTTGCGCCAGTAGGTTGTTTGGTTGATTCCCCGAGGTTACTCACCAATGGCCAAATGTACAGATAGCGCCACTTTATTAATGCTCAGCGCCCAGATGCGCAAATTGTGAACACGCTCGACACCGTTAATACGCTGGAATATCTGCAAAACTTCGGCATAATGCATATAGTTTGGAGTGCCCTCCATCAGCACCTGAAAATTTCGTAATGAATTGTAATCAAGTATTAAATTTTAAATTTATTATCCACATAAAATTGAGTAAAAACATCATCCATAACAAAATTTTCGTGTGACAGGGTTCAGAAAGAGATAATAATTCTTCTTGTACATAAATATATTACATGTTATCAAGGGCACCACAGAAATTACTAGTGATTTAGGTAATCACCAAGTGCCCAACCAAGCTTTAAAAATGTCGCCATATCAAAAGATTCGGAGCTTTTATCCTAGAAGTTAACCTTTCTTTTGTTTTAAGACGAGATTCTATAAATACATTTTAAAAAATAGTAAAATATACCGAAGGCTATGTTAAGACTATCGATATAAAACTGTATTTTAAATATACGGTAGAATACAAAAGCCAAAGCAATTAAGACCCTAAGATATAACAAAAGCATTTGAAGCTCTATCTCTTAGTCTCTGAAACCTAATGCTTCACACGGACAGTCTGACATTGCTATAACGTCTCACCTGTTGACAAGAATAAACAAGTCATAAATACAATAAAAATCAATTTGAAATTTAAGAAAAGTGATACCCTGTAACTATTTGTGTATATGGTAAATTTCATAGTACTGCAAGAAAGAAAGCAACCTTAATAATCTATGAATTAAGTTAAGAATAAGAATACAAATAAATTACGAATTAAAAATTTAAAACAAGTAAGAAAGCTACAGTCGAGTGTACTCGACTGTGAGATACCCGCTACCCATTTTGAATAAAAGCAATATATTTTGCGGTATTATTCTCCAAATATACCAAATATACTGCAAAAATACTAAAAATATACCGAATGGTATATGTGGTATATCGATAAAGTACCGCATTCAAAATATACCATAGACGGCTCAATATACCAGATTGTCAGCCAAAGTAACTAAGACCCCTTGAAAGTAGGCGTTTTTGCCCATACAAAAGTATTTCTTTAATAACTTCGACAATTTTTATCTGATCGCAACCAATCAGGAATCATAACTACTATAGTTATTATTATATATACCAAAATTCGCAACTCTAGCTTTAAAATTACGCTTGTTATTCGATTTTTTTGATTTGCGGGGCCGGAAGTGGGCGTGGCGAAAATTTTAAACAAACTTGATCTGCGTTCAAACATAACAAATGCTGTCGAAAAAAAATTATAGCTCTATCTCTTGTAGTCTCTGAGATCTAGGTGTTCATACGGACAGACGGACGGACACACAGACGGACAGACACACAGACGGACAGACGGACATGGCTAGATCGTCTAGGCTGTTGACGCCAAGAATATATATACTTTATAGGGTCGGAGATGCCTCCTTCTACCTGTTACATACATTTCCTGCCGGCACAAAGTTATAATACCCTTCTACCCTATGGGTAGCGGGTATAAAAATACATATATGTACTTTATAGGTTACGAGAAGACTCGTTCTGACTGATACATACATTTCCTGCAGGCACAAAGGTGTAATACCATTGTACCCTATGGGTAGCGGTATTGACCCTGTGCGGACACCTAAGCAGGGTTTCTCTTAAATTATTAAACCATTGTTTGAATCACTACATGACTGCCTAAAAAGATAGCACTTCTTGCAAGGGCGCGTACTCGAGCTAAAATAAGCAGTTGGTCAAACTAGAGATGATAATGGCGGTTATTTAACTAAACCATAAGTAAGTAATGTGCATTTCTATGTTAATGAAATCAAAGGCTAATTATATACTATAAATGACTCTTCGATACCGAACTTACATTTTGCTAGCCCTATTATACGCGTAATAATATCCATAGCCTCTCAAATTCAAGTTTTAGGCCCGAACAAATTACTCGTACGGGTACGGGATAATAACTTGGATTTGAGAGGCGATTGATATGAGCATTCTAATATGCATTTAATCAGGCTGTAGATACTAGCAAAATGTTTGTCCGACACTTTACAACGAATAATTATGTAATTTTCAAGCAATTACGTAATTTTGAATTTTAGAAACTTAATTTTAATATACTTACCAAAAGTGCATCCTTCATAATTGTGAACGTTGTGAACAGAACAATAATGGAAAAGACAAATGTACAAATCGGGTCAACGATAGCGTATTCGGGATAAAAGTAGATGACGCCGGCAGCCACAAAGACGCCAACACTTTGGATCACATCACCAATAACGTGTATCAGGGCTGCCCTCACATTCATGTTGACTGCCTCGTGACCCGCATTGCCCCCATGGTGATGGGCGCCTGGAGCTGTTTCTGCTAGGACAGCAGCAATTTCCAGATCCAGGCTAGGATCCACCAACTTAGCATTTTGATACGAGTAACTAGGCAGTCCTGCGCCAGGCAATTCCGCATCCTCTGGATCAAAGGCGACACCACCTTCGATACGCTTGGTAGGGGAGGCGGTACATGGTGTTGAGGTGGCATGCACATGAGCTGTGATCTTATTTTCTTTCATCGATTTGGATGTCTTCTTTGTGCTGTTGTGACTGTGGCTGTGACCATGCCCACCGCCCAGACTGTGGGAGTGACCATGCTGCAGCTGCACGCCCATGCTGGTAAAATGGTAAGAGAAATTGAAAACGTTATCACAAATATTTAATATACTTAAAAATGTTGCAAGCCGTCGTACCCAGGCTCCTGTGTGTGCTCCCCTTTTGTGAACCTCCCCTAATACCCTGTTGTATCCTCTACTCCTGGTATTCGGCCACGAGTCTTGAGCCGCAGAACAAAAACAACGCATACAAAAGCTTTTTTGCCATGCGGCCGACGCTTCTCAATTGTACGGAATTTTATTTCAGCATTTTAATGCACCAACAGCCGCTCAAGCAAATAAACAAACAAACACAAAGCGCACAGTGTTGCAAACCACATAACAAGGGTAAATTTAGATTATTTTAAAAGCGAGCTCAGATGGAAAGATCGGGGATCACGATGAGTGAGTGCACTGCATTTTTTTAATTGATTAAAAATCTTCAAGTTTTAATTTTTATTTCTTATATCAATCAAATTGCATATGCTCAGCTCTTTGGAATTGAACAGACATCATTTGGTCCCATTTTCTTAACAACCAAGAATTGTTGTTAATTAACTTATTTTTGTTTATAGCAGTATTACACTGTGCACTTGTTTTGTGTAACGGAAGGTGAACGAGTCGCTCAACCGCCCATGCAACCAGGTCCGGCCGGTCGACCCGATGGTGTGTGGATCCAGATGCACCCACCGCATGCAAATACAAATGTATTGTCGAAAGTGGTGACTCTCTCGCCACCCCCCTCGCTGACATCCTTGCACAGCACCACTATACAGTAAAAAGCAATGCTCGTCCCTTATTCCCTCGGTCCCCTGACAAGCTTAGCATGAACCAGGCAGTTAATAGCTTGGCACATTGACTTTGTATTCATTTTTAAATTTGCCGACGATTTATGGGTTTTCTATTTTGGGAAAAAGGGCCATGACCAAATGCCGGTCTGTTGTGGCTACCGAAAGCTCGCTGGCTGCATTTATTCGCTCCTTGTTGAAAACAATCCAACTCCAATTTGGACATCAATATATCTACTATTTGGAAAACTGGCATAAATTACGAATAGTTACAGCTAAAAAAATGTGGACGTTATCGATTGCGAATAATAAACCAAATGCGACATTAACTTAAAGATATCAGTGGCTAATTAAACATTGAGTTATTGAAATTTAAATAAACTTCTGGGAAAAAATTTAAAAATTATGATTTTTTAATTCGTAGCCAGTCCCAACTGTATTGTAATTAAGAGTTAGATGTAATTAAGAAATTTTTAATATCCAAATATTTTCAAATAGAAAATGTTTTCAAACAAATGCGCAAATATTTATTTTACATTTAATATTATAACTACATAAAGATTTATCAAGAGTCTTATCCATCGAGGTATTTCAAAATTTTTAAAACTAATGAAATCAAAATACATATAAAACTTACAATTTTCTAAAATTGCATGTGTAAGACAACAATTTTCTGCCCTGAACTTTTTTTGAATCATAATAAGTGCTAACATTTGCATTCACCCAAAAAAAAAAAATTATTATCACAATGCTTAACTACGTATACCTTTATCTGTCAGCAGAAGGATTCTAAAATGCAGAAACGTTATTAAGCGACATTTTTACTTTGTGTAATTTTTTTATATACACTACCCAGGGTAATTATAACCTTGGGAATAAAGTATGAAACTAGTATAAGCCCACCTTGTAAAGAATATATATGTACATATTATTGAACAGAAGAGACGTTATAGCCATGTTCGTTTGTTTGTATGTCCCCAGATCTCAGAGACATAACAAACATACTGTTACTATTACATGCAGAAAGTGTTTTTGATTTTTGGCCAGTTCACTTTCGTTCTCGCAGTTCGATTAAAATTAAATCAATCAAAGTCAATCATTATTTTAAAGTTATTGATTTGGGGGCGATCAGATAAAAATCTTAGAAGTTATTCAAAAAACGACTGCTGCTGTCGGACCTTAATTGCTTTGATTTACAATCTGGTATATTTTGAACCATTTTCTATAATTTTAATGTAGTATATCAATGTTCCAATTAAGATTTATTTATTTTAATTTAATATCTTTGAGAACAATACCGCACTGCTGCTGTCGGACCTTAATTGCTTTGATTGACAATCTGGTATATTTTGAACCATTTTCTATAATTTTAATGTAGTATATCAATGTTCCAATTAAGATTTATTTATTTTAATTTAATATCTTTGAGAACAATACCGCACTGTTTTGCTTTTGCAAAATTCGTTGATGAGCAGCAAACAAATTATACTGGGAATTAGTAACTGCGCCTGTACTGGTTGTCGAGATTAGCCCATTTCCCGGCAAAGAGTTTCGACTGATTTAGGAGTTTCAACTTTGAACTCAAGGCATTTGCCGTCCAAAACTTGACACGAGACGACTAAGTGCTGCGTGTGTGACCTCGAGCGAAAAAAATGCCAATGCTTTTGCTGCAAAATTTCTACCCCAATGTCTCACTTTCGTTCTTTCATTCTCTCGCTCCCCATATGCTACTCCCCATATGCTGTGCTGTGTAGTCATTTGGCGCCCCATTGTTGTTCCAACTGCGTCGTTGAAATTTGTAGCGCGCAATGAAGCATTCCCCTTGATTTTGCGGCATCTTTACTCGCCTCGTTAGAGGCCAACAAATGATTGCAGCCATGACAACGCCAACATCAGGACAGAGACCAGAGATGGCTGGACTAGCTACCTATAGCTACAGCAGAGCTGTTGAGCGGAGCCAACCAGAGCCTAGGATGGCAAGCCAACGAGCCATCGCGAAAGGCAACAAAACAAACCCAAGCTCCTCTGGTTATTTCTACTTGCGCCAACCAACATGTCCTGATTTAATTGACAGGAACATAAATATTAGCACATATCTTGGTTCGCCCGTATAGCACCTCCTCTCCCATCTAGCATCGTATGTGACTGGGAATCGAGGATGATATTGGCGAATGTCAGCCGTCTGAGTTGCTCGTTAAACTGTCACCGTATATATTTCACGATGGCAGCGCGGTGAGTGAAAAAGTATCGGGCACCTTAAATTCGTTCCTCTTAATGCCCATCTTAGCACCTAGTAGTATTATTTACTTATTTATTAGTATTATTTTGAAAAATACCCTTTATATTATTTTGGCGACATTATTCTTAAAATATGCCAAGATACTATAGAGTGCAAAATATACCAGATTGTCAGCCAAAGCAACTAAGATCCCTTTTAGGTAGGCGTTTTTGCCCATACAAAAGTTTTTCATTAATAACTTCAATCATTTTTATCTGATCGCAACCAAATTTTCAGGAATCACAAATACTATAGATGTTATTGCATATACCGCGACTCTAGCTCCAAACTTACGCTTTTTATTCAAGTTTTGCCGATTTGCGGGGGCGGCAGTGGGCCAGCCGGCACAAAGTTATAATACCCTTCTATTCTATGGAAAGCGGGTATAAAAAGGCTTGCTGAAAACACTGCGCTGCGTTGATTACGTCACCAACAATTTTTTATATTTTATTACTGCGTATAAGAAATATAAATTTGATTTCTCGACTTCATTTTGTTATTTCTAATTAATTTTATTTTTTCCATGTTTCTTTTTGCTCATTTGTTGCTTTGAACTCATTCAAAGCATCGCACAGTAGGCCAAAAAAATATAAAAATTGATTTTCAGCTATTCCAGCAAAAACCAGTTTTCTATGCTGCTCCCGACTACTGTGATTTGTAAATGTTGTTCGTACTTCACGTTTTACGTTGTTGTACCTAAACATACATAGGCAAGTCCAACAAAACTCAAGTTTGTGCCTTACCAAGGCTTTTGCTAATTGAATTTAAACTCCTCTCAATGCTACTAAGTAAATCCTTCAAACCTTCAAATGCGAAAGCAACCACAACAAAAGCAACAGTAAAACCAAAGATAACAATAGCAAGAACATCGACTTGTTCAGAACGAGCTGAAAAAGGAGACCATTTCATTTAATTATTCAACGTGCCGCGAAACACGTTGACGCAAGTAACGCTTAAAGCGTTGACTTGATTTTCCCGTTCTCTGATGACGGAAGATAGCCCAAAACGGCAACCGGACAGCACTACCATACCGCGTAGAAAAGCGTTTTTCAAATGATGCTTTTGCTGTTGTTATCGTCGACGCTGTTATTGTTGCTGCCGTTGCACGTTTTTCACAATCAATTCACGTAATCAAACAATTCAAGTGGCAAACACTGAATTCGCCAACGTCAACTGGAAAATTTGCGCTACTCCAAGCAATATGAAGGAAACGGAACAAAATGGAATGGAATAGGTTACACATCGTCACGGGCACACAGACATGCATGTATATGAGCATGTGTCAAGCATTGAAACATTTCGATTTATTCGCCAAAAACTATACTTGGACGGTCACGTGACCAAGCAGACACTAAAGGCTACTGCTATAAGGCAATTCGGGTAACTTCTACGGGTAGGGGTAGTAGGAATAAGAGATGTAGGAAGGGTAGCAAGAAATAGTATTTGAAAACTACAGTTGCAGGTGCTGCATGAGTTGCAATCAAAACAAAGAATGGAAAAAAAAATTTATAAAATCTAAAAGATCTATCTGTTGAATATCAAATACTCTTTACGAAAGCCCTTATATACATACTACATATGAATTAAACAATTTCAATATGTGTTATTTTATGTATGTACGTATGATTAGAAGTTATTACAGAAAAGTATGCGCGAAAATTACATATTCTAGTTGAATGAGTGTTCAATGTTACTAAAAATAATTTTAATTGATGTTAAGTTTATCTATAAGTTGACAAAGTAAAAGCCCAAGCCAACGGAATCACCCTCAACATAGAGCACAAGCAAAATTCTACCTTGGGACTAGCCAAGACAAACACAACAAAATCGTCGTCGCAGTGAACGTTGTAGTTGCTTTTGGTTTTGCCTTTTGTTGACGTAAAAAATTCGAAACTTGCGGAAAAAGTTGACGCTAAAATGTGGAGAAATTTGCCGCAATAAGAGGTGGATACTACCAATTTACAGGAGGAATGGTTGGTTGGATGGCTGCATATTGTCGCCCTGCCAACGGAGTTGCCACAGTTACATTGTTGACCCATTTGGTACCCAATAGTCGGCTAGTTGATTGCGCCAATTGCAATTGGACAACTGCCCAAGGGAGCTGCCAGCATCAGGCGACATTCGACATAAAATTTATTTGCAAGGTTTCCGAATCTTTTATACTTACATGACATTAACCAAAATTGCCAGGCCCGATGTGATCAGCATGATCTTGGCATTCACCTCATAGTCACCGTTGATGAGACGACCGATTGCCAGCCAAACTAGAATTCCAGTAATCACCCAGATCATAAACACGGAAGCAATGGCACCAATAACCTCTGCACGATACCAACCAAAGGACATCCTGATTAAAAAAGTAGAAGATAATTTGCTTTAGTAACAGTCCAAGAAACTGGAGAGCTTGTATACACTGCTGGTCTTAGGTTTGACGCACCAACTTTTATTTTAAATAAAATGCTATATTTATAATAATGCTTATTCTACAATAATTGTCTAAAAAACTTTTCTTATCAGAGTTCGAATCTTGTTCGAAGAATATGTGCTCATAGCTGGTTGATTTGCGAAAAAATAAGTGTACATTTGAAAATTCCAGAAATTTCTATGCCAATCAAGATAAATCGCAGCTACAGGACTGGTGATAGATATAGATAGATATAGAAGAGCACTATCTGAACAAGCAGTACACAAAATTGTTATAATTGCATCGCATTCGACTAAGTCCGCAGCTAAGATTAAGGAATTAACCGGAGTAAAGCAAGCCTTTCAGCTGTTCAGCATACAATCAGAAATGCAGAACACCTAAAGCGTCTAAAAATCAAGAACCTCCTCTGAATGCAATACGCAAAGAAAAACGGCTTCAATTCGCGAAAGAATACATGACGTGGAATGTTCAAACTGCCACTCGGCTTAATGATTGGCGTTCTGTTGTTTTTTTAATTTAGATGGCCCCGATGGTTTTCAATATTATTATCACGATTTACGAAAAGATGAGCTTATATTTAAGTCCCCACCACAGCCGAGAAGGTGGAGTAATGGAGAAGGGTGCCATCACGTTTTATGGAACAATTGACTTGATTTGTATCGATCAAAAGATGAACGGCGATGGCCGTTGTTGGCCAAAGCAACTAAAATCCTTAGTAAGTAGGCGTTTTTGCCCATACAAAATTATTTGTTTAATAACTTCGACAATTTTTACCTGATCGCAACCAAATTTTCAGGAATCATAGCTACTATAGTAATTATTGCATATACCAAAAACTCTAGCTTTAAATTACGCTTGTTATTCGTTTTTTTGATTTGCGGCAGCGGAAGTGGGCGTGACAAAAATTTGAAATAAACTTGATCTGCGTGCAAACATAACAAATGCTGTCAAAAAAATTATAGCTCAATCTCTTATAGTCTCTGAGATCTAGGTGTTCATACGGACAGACACACAGACGGACACATGGACATGGCTAGATCGTCTCGACTATTGATGCTGATCACGAATATATACGTCGTAGTTGCCTCATTCTATCTGTTACATACATTCCCTGCCGGCACAAAGTTATAATACCCTCCTACCCTATGGGTAGCGGGTATAAAAATGCCTTCAAAACTATGATAACTCTATTCTTAGAGACTGCTTTATCCAGTAACAGTGAATACTAATTTGTGGAGATTTAAATAAAAATTTGGGAGAAAAAAGTTATGAAATAAAAAAAAATTATTTAATCTAATATCCTAATAATTTGGAAATTGAATGAGCTTTTATACACAACAGGTTAAATATTACAGAACTAGGGCAAATCTCTACATTGCATTGAGATTTGAAAAACGCTTCCATTTCGGTTCTGTGGCATCTAAAACCTCCCAAAGTTTGTTTTCGGTTGGAATTTGTTTGGCTTCTGAGGTTTTACTTTAAAATGAATATGGGTAATTCCATGGCGAAATTTGTCCCATGCGAGACTTTTTACAGTGCACTGCAGTGAAAATAACATAAACTGAAACAATTTTAAAAATAAGTGAATGTTATTCTTAAAGCTCTAGATAAGCACTATATTTAGAGCTAAGATTGATTTTAGGAGCTTGATTTGTTTTCCGATAAAATATATAATTTCGTTCATTTTTTGGTTTTGCGAACGAATTGGTTAATTTTTGCAATTATGACAACAGAAAACAAAACAGAAAAAAAATTCCAAAATCATTCTTAGCTCTAATTAAAGTACTTATCTAGAGCTATAAAAATAGACTTTTCTTATTTTCAAAATTGTTTCAGTTTATGTTATTTCCAATGTAAAGAGTCTCGCACGGGACAAATTCCGTTTTGGAATTACCCATATATCCAAATTTTTACCAAAAACACACATTTTTCGATTTATAAAATATAACGGGAGTGCCAGAATTTTACATTGAAAATAATGTGAGAATATATTTGAAAATAATTAGTTTCTGAGTAGTAAAATATTTTTGTTTACCACAATACTGCGAATTCTTAAAAAATTCAAGGAGGAAATTGAGGAAATATTAAGATGCTCGTATGAATATATTCAAAATATGGGAAAAGCTTTTTTAATTTGATTGTCTCGGATTTCTACTTAATGCAGGGAGTGCCCGATTTTGGGTTGGGTTCTTAGTTTAGTTGTTCCTTAATGTAATGAGCACTTTGCATGTGCGGACATTTTTTGTGGGTTCACAGTCAACACCTGAAGAATGACGACGGCGCTTGTTCAATTAAAACACCATCCAACAGAGGACACCACTCTCGTTATAAAATTGAAATAGTGGCAATGCCAACTATTTTGCCTCCCCACCTGGCGGCTGCTAGTTAGCTGTTAGCCAAGCCGCCACACTGCCTTCTAACTAATTAGACACCGGCAGTACCTACCTACAACGCAAAATGCGAGAAACGAAGGCCTCGCCATAACAATACAATTTAATTTCCAGCAAACATTCGTTTTGCCCCTTTTATTATATTATATTATATTATAATTTATATGTATGTATGTACAATATGCCTATGTAGTCGCATGTACGAGTATAGATTCCCTTGCAACTTGAAAGTGCAGCCATTTGCTTAATGACCGCCTACCGGTCCCCTTGGTTCAGTTTCTGTCACTGCAAAGAAACCAAAGGCACAACGTGGCGACTGCTGTTGAGAGCCTCGCCAGCGACGTTGCCACCTCATACAGGCAGTCGTGTCATGGCACATTGGGCTGCATTCTAAATAAAAATAACAATAATTATACTGTAATTTAGCATTAATTAATATTTCCTAATTGTCTGAATACACATGTAGTTTAATTTCCCGCCATCGTTTAATAGTAGTCCACAGTTATTCGATTCAATTGATTTCATTATTTGTTACCATTAATTCCCTGTTGGTCCCGACTACTTCGATAGCATTTATATACCAGTGTGCAGTGTGCAGTGTGCAGTGTGCAATGTGCAGTGCTCCGTTTGTGTTCTGAATTTGCCTTTGCAATTGTGCAAATGTGTTTTGTTTTGATAAATTAGGCTTGTCAACTCAGCAATAGAGAAGGGAATAGAACCAGAATGGGTGCAGGAGCTGTAGCATTTGCAAGTAGTAGCTGCGAGACTAAGGAGCGCACTGCAAGGGTGGAAGAGTAGGGCGAGTCCAACAATAAACTGAGCCTCAAAACCAGACGTTTCACATGCTCCAAAAGCAATGGCAATGGCAACTGCAACTGCAACAGCAACGAGTATACTAAAAAAGAAGATGCAGAAACTCTGAGAGGCAGCACCAGAAAATTTACAAAATTACCATGCAACACGCTTGAAATTGCAAAAGTTTTTCATTATTCACTTTGTGGCTGTAGTCGAGTCGCAGAGTGAGATTTTTGCATGAATGAGCAGAACGTGCCATGCGGACCCAGTTGAGGACGAGAACGAGAATACAAACAAAATGGTTGGAAAAAACCCACAACGATGGGTCGGTCGCCTTAGAATTTTTCTTCATGTAAAGCCACTAACGAAACGCAGCTTCCAAAAACCAATTGAAAAATGTGCAACGGTCAAATGCGAGTAGTATGCGCTGCAGTAGGAATAGAAGTAAAGAATAAGAACAGCAGAAAGAAATAATTTGGTAAAAAGGCTTTTCGTCTAATTAGCCGGAGACGAAGTCAGACAAAATCAAAGTTATAATACTATTCAACCTTATAAGTAGCGGGTATAAATATGTATATACATATGAGTATATTCGTAATTAAAAGGTTACTCATTCTGTAAATATTAGTGAATTATTATTTTCATAAAAAACTAATTTTAATTTTTCATAATTCGATCTTTTAATTGCATCTAATGAACTTATTAAAATATTAATTTGAAATTTTTACGCTGAAGCAAACTTATTTACACAATGCATGTGCAATCGGTGTATCTGTAAACACAACAGCACTGTCGCACTTATTCTGCCACTTTGTTTTTATTTTGTTGTTTTAGTCTCCTACCGAAAACAAATAAAAGCATTAACCCATTCAAAATTAAATTAAGGTATAAGCTCCTGCTCAACAATTTTGTATTTAAAGCGCTATCGACATTCATTGTGCGGACACGCTTGCAATTCCAATATCGATATCATCCAGACAGCCCAGACAAAAATCTTAAGAATCGTCACCGGTAGTCTCGTCGGCAAAAGCTGGTAACCTAGTAATCAGGACAATGAGTGCGAGTGAAAGGAGCTCAAACTACTACGAGACGACAATGAATTTGTGCGTTAGACCATGCAATAATAATTTTTACATATTTAGATGCTAATATTTAATGTCTCCTTGACATTTTTTAAAAATGTAAATTGTTTATGAACATAACTTAAAAATATATGTTACAATTCTCTACTTTCTAATTCTATCCGTATCTAAGGGTTAATTTATCAAAAAATTCGTCCACAGGCAACCTCCAACGTCGAAAAACGAACACGCAATTTTGCCGACGAGACTACCTTATATAATACCAGGATACAATTATACAAGGTAGTCTCGTCGGAAAAAGCATCCGTCAGTACGCATTCGTATTTCGACGCAAGAGGTTGTCTGCGGACGAATTTTTTTTCTGCAATTAACCCTTGTGCAAATTACATTTTGCAATGTATGCCGCAGATACGGGTAGAATTAAAACATTTCGAGAATTAGAGAATTCTCATATATATTGTTAATATTATTCATAAACAACTTACATTTTAGAAATATGTCAAAAAAGACATTAATATTAGCTTCAAATTATGTAAATATTAATATCATCGTCGGACAGCTTTTTCCGACGAGACTACCTTGTATAATTGTATCATGATTGTATCAAGAATTGTATCATGGTCACCGGCTCACCGTGGTATATTCGACACGAAACAGAGAAAAATCTGTGTTCGCAAACCTCACTAGACTGTGAAGCCATTCTTAACTTCGACGCAACGATAAGAGAAAAAGTAATGAAAGAAATGCTCAAATTTGAGCATTGCATTTGTGAATGCAAAAGGAAATAAAAAGCAAATTTCTTAAAAGAACACGAAGTTGATTATTGCGACATTTAATACTATTACTGTTCTGAGATCGCGAGTGCGCATCTACATACTTACATACACATGTACATATGAACATTTTGTGACAATCACACCCCGGTTCTCTTTGTCCTTCTCTTTAATATTTTAGTGGGCTTTTTTAAACTTTGAGTGATGCTACAGAAAACAACAAAATTCTGAAAGCAAAAAGCAATTCGAATATTTCGTTGATGGCATTGATATGCGATAGATATTGATATTCGCGATAGTCGGTTGCCAGCGTCCGCTGATCGTTTCTATCACACGATGCACTCACATATAATATTAGAGAAGTTGTTTATCTGAATTTTCAATGTAAACAAACCTCAAAAACAAATGTTTTGCTAAGGAAAGAAGAAAAGGGATCGAGGGCAAGAGCTAGGTCTAGGTACTCCCATTTAGCCTGAAGTTTGTATAGTCATTCTCCAATTGCGACAAAGAACTTCATGTAGATTCATACATAAGTTCATATGTCCGCTTAATAGAAGTGTCCGCTATGGAAAGATTCAATTTATATTTACACAAGAAAGCTACAGTCGAGCCTGCTACCCGTTCTCATTAAAGGTAAAACATTGTGATATTTAAAAAAATACCAAATTCATATAAGGACAAATATAAAAATATACTCAAAAGGTACAAAATATAAAAAAAATGTCAACCATAGTAAATTAAAACCCAACAGCAGTAGCCGTTTTCTTCCATATTACATTTTTTTTATAACTTCTAAAATTTGTATCTAACTAACCAAATTTTCAGGAATCATAAAGACTAAGGTTGTGATTATACTGTAGTTTGAGGTTTACGCATACTTGATTTGCGGGTGCAAATGCAATTTAAAAAAAAATTTGTAAATTGGTAAATTGGTAAATGCAAAGCAACGGACCAAACATATAACATAAGTAATTTTAAAACTAGGGTCTCGATTTTGTTCATAAAATTACAATTATAGTACTTATAATTCCTGAAAATTTGATTACTATTAAATAACAAACGTCGAAATTTATAAGAATAGAGAACTTAAAGTGTCGTCACAAGCTAAATGAATATTTGTTGACAAAATGTTCCCTACATTATTGATTTTTTTCACTTACCGTTGCGTAGATGGACGTCCGGCTATCCAGATGGCAAACAGTGAGATCATAAAACTAGCAAAATCGGTGAGCAAGTGTGCGGCATCTGTTGCAATAGCTAAGCTGTTCGATAAGACGCCTCCTGCCACATGAACAGATAAATATACAACAAAATTAAGCTGCAGATCCAAAAACGAGATTCACCAACAGCAGTCGCCTGGCTACCAAAACACCAAAGAGGAGGAGCTTTTCATTTTAGCAAGCGTATCGACAATTCCTTCAATTTCAATTTGAACAAATCGTAAAATGCAGAATGTAAACCGAATGAGTATGGCATGGAATGTGCTTTAGATGGCACATTGTAGGTAATGGCAATGCGATTAACATCTATAGCGCGTGAAGGCAATAACAACACTGGCACAGTGCTGGAGCTTAAATATTAAATCAAACAAAAAAAACTGTTAGCCCATCTGATGACCATATTGTTGCACTTCCTGTGCTCGGTTCTTAATCGTCTCGACATCTTCCCTTCTTACGGTTTGATTGATTGACTTTTCCTTTTCTTAGCCCTTAGGTGAATCAAATCAGTTTGGAAATTTAAAATCATTTAAAAATGGGAAATATAATATAAACAAACATGAGTATAAGAGTCAGAGATGCTTGACTTCAATATACCTGGCACCCATTGCAACTATGTATTCTTTTGTTTTTTTAAATTGTTCATCCAATGTTCATTCATTATTAAATACTTAAAACTTCCCTTTTTTAATGAGTTCTGGACTAGGCCAGGATATTAGACTCACCTACAATTTCCGCAATCATGAAAACCAAACACAATATACTAGCAATAATAAGCTTACGACGCGCCTTTAAGTCCACACCCTCACTACGTGCCCGATGACAATGGTCCCGAACTGAAAGTAAAAGTTGAATTATTATTATTATACTTTTATTATAAACAATTGTAGTAAATTCAATACAAAATTAACAAGTGTGCAATTAAAGTTCCAACTAAATTACGACCTATTTTTTTGGGTATATATCTTTTTGTACCCACTACCCCCATACTTAAACTTTGTGCTTGAAGGAAATGTATGTAACAGGTAGAAGGAGGCATCTCCGACCCCATAAAATATAAAAAGTATATATGGTATATTGTTTCTGGTATATGGTGTACTCTATATTATATTTTGAATTTAGTACTATATCGATATGCCAAACACAGCCTCCGATATCGTTTTGGAATTATTACCAACTAATAGTTGGTATATTTTTAGATTAGGGTCTAGCTCACTCGGCTTTACGTTTCTTACTTTTCCATGTCCATATTAAAAAGGTTAAACAGCAAACAGGAAAGTTGTAGTGTTTCCAAAATCCTCAGTAGTTCATGGCTACTGGGGACATCCATTTTTTACTGTTCTCATTAATATGGACAGGGAAAAATGGAGTATGCAAAACCAAACCACTGGAACATTACCTACTCCTTGATCTCGACCAATTGCCCCCAATCTCTTTGTTTGTGTTTTTATTGCTTCACTTCTTCGCAGCATCCTTGCCCAAGTGTTATGCCGATTACATATTTCCGAAACAGGCATTTAATTTTATTAAACATGGTACGTGAATTATGACCATCAACTCTGTTTGCATTGGTTGTCATGCTTGGGAAGACCATCTCATACACGACTTTGTAAGGGCTCAAACTGGACTGGAGCTGGGGATGCATGATTTGGAGTCAGCGAAAACATTTCCACGGGTTTTCTCTGGTCGAGTCTGGTCAGGTCGCGTGGGGTCGGCCAGGAGCAGTCTATTAAATTCTTTATTGCATTTGTCGCAGCAGTATATCATGCTTTGTCATTTCCGTTGCGTTTTCTTTGCACTCTTTTCCTTTGCTCTCTTCCTACTTGTCCCTTACCAAGTTCATTTTGTGCCCGTTTCTTTTATTCCCTGGAAACAGAGTTCAGGGAAGTAAGGATTTGTAGCTGCACGAATCACACATTTCATAGTACAAATACAGAATGTGCATATGCTTGGCTAGTAGCTCGACGTTGCGCGGTTTCTTCATTTGAATTCAGCCTCACTCTTACGTCGACTTTGCCATCCTGCTCGAACCAAAAAAACCCAACGAATCTGCGCCTTATACTCCAACACAATGTCAGCAGCGAAATTAAATTCCAATGCATATCCCAAGTTTACAGGTACGGATTCCCAATGGCCTCAGCGTATTTCGTACACACACACACACACGCACACACACACACACCAGCTAGTTGCCTCTTGGTTCAGGGTGAGTCTACCTGGACGCCCTCATTTCCATCGTTAACGTTACCACTGCAGCTGATGCATAAAAATCACCATACTTGCAATTTAAATAACACCAATTCATCTGCATCTTTAATTGGTCGCCTTGGTCGTTCTGTTTGCTTGCGTCTGTGTGTACAAGTTTGTCACAACACTCGAAAGGCGTTTCCCTGTTTGCCCACTACAACTTGACATTTATTCATTGAAGGCCCCATTCTTCCTCGAATGCCTGACACATACATATGTACTCACCCTGAAATATTTAAGATCAGTTTCATACATACACAGTACTAATTATATAAAAACAAATGTATAAAATCAACGGAGTTATGCACATAGTTGAAATTAAATCTTTTTCTTAAGAATAATAAATAAGACCAAGTTATACAAATAAATATACATACATATACATATACATATACATATACATATACATATACATATACATATACATATACATATACATATACATATACATATACATATACATATGCATATACATATACATATACATATACATATACATATACATATACATATACATATACATATACATATACATATACATATACATATACATATACATATACATATACATATACATATACATATACATATACATATACATATACATATACATATACATATACATATACATATACATATACATATACATATACATATACATATACATATACATATACATATACATATACATATACATATACATATACATATACATATACATATACATATACATATACATATACATATACATATACATATACATATACATATACATATAAACGTAACAGAACGTAAAATACTGTTTAACTGCTGAGGTAGATGGAATATTGAATATTAGCCAACAGTCGACAACGAGCTCCGGCTAGACCTGATGTAATGTCGTTAAGTTCGTTCGTCTGTCAATAACTCCAACAAGGAAAGAGGAACTGGCACTTATTTTTCAAGCTTCACTCACGGAAAAGGAAATTAAAACAGAGCAGCTGGATGACTTTGAAGGTGAATATTCTGTACATAGTTTGTAGTCCATTTTTCCCAATTTTCGTTGTAGAGAAATAAGCGGAACATTTATTACACTGCGTTGTCATACCTAAATAATGAGTCTATTCCCGCAATTTATAGCATATGACAATAGTACAAGCATAAATTGTGATTACGCCCAGGCTACACATCTGCTGGTGGCAATCCTCATGCCTCGTGTCTTCTACTAGTTACCACAAAATTGTGACCAAGCTTCGGAATCATTAACTGATTGATGACAAAGTGTACACCGAATACAAAAAGTCTTCTCGTTGTAGGAAAATTGTAGGTACGGTAGAAGCGACCAGCAGTGTGAATTTTTTTCCAGACAAGGTGAATTTGTCACCATCATTGTCGTGGCCTCGTTTGACGATAAACACGGCCGTCACTCATTTCAATTTCCATGTCGTCTGTCAATTAGCGTGCATTACCGGGTAATAACACACAAATTGCGAATAATTTTCGATTTTCAAACTGAACACATACAAATATTTCTTGAAGTTTAGTTATGATGCTTAACGTTCTAACGCATTTGTCGAATATATAATAAAAACTGTTATCTCTATTTTCGTAATTTTAAAAACCCAGGCATAATTTATATTACTCGTACCTTATAAAAACGTTGCCGTGTCCTAACTGCTTAGCTTTGTTTTAAATTGTGAAAATTAGTTGTTATATATTTTTGTAAATTCATCGCTATTGAGCAAATTCTTGACGCTGAATTGCCAAAAATGTAAAGGTGCGAACATCTTGTCTGTTGTTTAGCAAGCGCCAGTCAAACTGCTTGCTAGAAAGTTGTAGTTAGAGATTAAATATTTTACAATCAAGAACTTTCGTCTTAAAAATTGTTTTAAAGGACAAATTCTTCTCGTGACTCAGATGGTCGAAATATCGCGAACTATTCTCAATTGCAGTCTAAGAGTTGATAAATATTTCGTAAGCAAGGTGATCAACATAAAACTAAATTAATAACTGAATGAGTGCGCTAATTAAATCAAAAATTGGTAAAATAATAAATATATAATTAGTTAAAAATGAAAACAAGACATAAAGCTATGATTTTCATGTTTTTCACGAACTTTTGAGACCAAAATTCTTAGTGCTAAGACCAAGATCATGATTTTAGAACATTTTTCCCGGGCATTGCTTTACTTAAATATATTTATTATATAAAACGAGCCATGTATGTAAATATTTTTATTTTTATCAAACTATAACCTGCTATATTTTTTATTACGTCAGTTACAAATTTTTTAAACGTCTTACATCAATTATATTCAATTTAATGACTTGGATAAATACTTGCATTTTATTAATAATTATTATTTTATATTCTTAGAAGCCAGCTGCTTTCCATCAGTTTAACTTTCTGCCTGCTCGTAATGTATGCAATATAAAGTAAATATATTCTTGATCAGCGTCAACTGTCGAGACGAGATATCCATGTATGAAACACTGGATCTCAAAGACTATATGGAGCTACAATATTCAGTTTTCAGCAACACTTGTAATCCAGTTTGTTTTAGATTTTTTCCACACTTCCGCCCTCAAAAATCGAATTGTTCAATTACCGTGATCTCCAGTGTTTCATATGGAAATACACGACTGGCAGTCGGGGATGTCTTTATCGTCTCGGCCAAATATAGTTTGCGTTTAAATTAGTAGAGGGTATTTCATAGTCTAACACACTCGATTGTAACTTTCCTACTTGTTTTTTTTTTATTTAGACTGTCCCATATTTTTAAAACTTCAAAAACAGTAAATTTTATTCCATTTAATCCATTTAAAGAAGTAACTTTGAATGGTTTACAATTATTATCTTACCATGGACGCGGATGTTGAACGTGATTTTAGTCAAATTATCATAGTACGAATTTAAATAAATAAATGCAATATTGAACATACGTTGCAATTGAACAAATTATCCTAAGCTCTTACAGATGACTTGGTATATTTAAACCATTTAGTATCTAGCATGTTTTTTCTGCAGATCTAGCTTACTTGCATGCCTGAAATCTAGCAACATTGAGACTCACTCACATATTCGAGTCGATGTTCATAATCATATACAATAAAAGCAAAGAGCAAATCTAAACAATAACTACTATTGTGAAAAGGGAAGTGCCAGAGCTCGACTATGTATTAACACGAACACCAGGTTGAATATGTATAGTGTGTTTAACCGTTTGATATAGCTTATGAATTTGGCGCACAAATTCAATTGATTAAAAATGAAAACGGTAAAAAAAAAACGGATGCAGAAAGAATTATGAAAAACATTTACCGTTCACGTTGTGCGTTGTTGAATCAGTGAATGAAAGAATTTTGGCAAAGAATTTTACATAAATATGTATGTACGTATGTTTATGATCGTTACAGCATACATATTTGTATGTACATATACTTACTGACTCTAAGGTGTACTTATATACTTACATACATAGTTCACATACCCTATATTATAGAACATTATGAAGAGTCTTACCTTCAACTTCAATGTTATTTGAACGACCATGCAAACAGAAAATCTGTGAGGGTACTGTAAGTGGCGTGTTGTTGTTCTCGCCACTGCAGCCCCGGTCTGTTGTCTGTAGAAGCGGCGTTGGCGTAGTCCCGTAATTGTTGCATCTTCTGCAATAAATGTACGTGTACATGCATACATATGTATGAAAGTTGTGATCAATTCACGTAAAGTGTCGTTTATGCTTCAAAGCTTTAATTGTTTGATTTTTTTAACGAATGCCAGATGGATACGTTAAATCAGTACCAAGCTCAAAAGAGAATTAACTGCTTGTGTATGTATGTATATGTATGTATGTAAAAGCATATACCACTCAAAGCATTTACTGCACATGTGTTCGCCTTCTCTCACTTTCATATGTATATAAATGTATACATATGTATGTATTTAGGCATGTATGTATGTACATATGTAGGTACGACTATGTTCCAGTAAAAACGGAAATACTTTGAGACGAACAAAGTGTATGAAGAGTTTTTTGATAGGTGCTAAAAAAAAACTGCAAAAATTCAATTTGAAGTTTTGTTACTTAACCAAAACTACGGCGACTACTTAATGGCACGCCAAGAAGCGTCCTCGCATCAACAGTTTGAGAACAGAGCCGTTGCAAGTTTACACTATATGTACGTATTTAGTACATACTACGTACTTACTTTATGTGAGTCAGATGTGCGTGTGTGCATGTGCATGTGAATGAACGTAAGTGTGTGTAAGATGTTTGGTTCTTCATCCCGTACGCTTTGGTAATGTGGGAAGAAGGAAAGTGGCTGAGGTGGCATAATTTTTTACCACGAAAAGTGCAAATGACGCTAAACTACTTGCTCTGCAAGTTTGCAAAAGTAATTTCAACAAAAAAGGGAGAAAATGGTAAAAAAAAAAAATTAACGAAAATATGTACATACATACTACATACATACATATCTACATGTTACAACTACTTAACTTTAAATTCATTTTACACACGCGCCAATTGTTAGGACTCACAGAGTTGGCTACTTTCACGCCTATTAAATATAAATTAGCAGATCATTTGGCCACTGGACTTATTTTGCATTTTTATGCTAATTTATTGCAATCTATGCACAGAGCACCATGCACATGTATACACTGTAATAAATTAACATGTATACGTATATGTATGTATATATATATATATATATATATATATATATATATATATATATATATATATATATATATATATATATATATGTATATAAATGTATTTTTGTAATTGAAATGTTCTCCTAACAGCCTCGATTCATGCTGTTGCCTGTTTTTATCTCACTTACGTCGCAATTGGAGTATCTTCGTTTCTCGACATTTTGAACTGAAATCCAAATGAATGATGAACACAAAACGATGTACACACAAAATTGAATGACACCTTCACAAGAAAACGTTCAAAAGTGAACTGGAATTGTTTCTTATAAATGATCCCTGTCAAGAGGGGAAGCTGCGAGTCACAGTTGTCAAATTAGCGTCGGCGATAAAATCAAAGCAAACAACAGATAAACGACTGATAAAACTTACAGTCAAACAAACAGTACAACTAAACTCCTAAAGTATGCATGTGTGTACATACATGTACATTTATGTATGTATATTGTAAACAGGGACGTGTGCAAGCACGTTTCACATACAGCAACTAAGAACTTAGACTATTATATACATATATATGTTTGTGTGTATATATGTACATACATATATGTATGTATATATGTATGCACACGTATACGTTCGTGAACGGTATAATACATGCATATGTACATAGATATGTATGTACATATGTATGTATGTATGCCTACAACTAAGACTATAAAATAAGCATTACTTCACCCGAGCGACACACAATTTTATTCAATGAATCAAATTCTGCATTTGATTTTAAATACATACATATATATATATATATATATATATATATATATATATATATATATATATATATATATATATATATATATGTATTAATTTCTTAACCTTTTTTCGATACTATTTTCGATATTATCCAAAGCTTCTAAATGATATCAATTAATCATTTAGGATATGTACAAAATGTACATACTAAACCTGAAAAGGACTTGCAAACGACCTGAAAACAGAAGGGCTTTCACTGGCGAGCGGCTACATTTGCATTTTCTAGCTAGTATGACTTTGTATTCTGATGAAGTCAGGTGCATATAAAAGCACACATACTGCTACGTGCATGTGCAATGTGTCTGTTAAAGAACAGATTTAATGAAAAGCACATATGATAATATAAACTCATAGCAAGACGTCAACAAAATGTGGTGCGAACAAAGCACACGGCCGCTTATGTTTTTTCGTTGGTGACGTGCGCTGAAGTGATTTAAAATTGGCGCCAAGTAAATGCAATTTGTATGGTATCATTTAAATGACAATTTTCAAAAGAAAGGAAAGTTGGTTTTAATATTATAATAAGAGTTTTTCTTGAACAAGGTGCTCTGAGCAATTGAAATGAACAAATAACACTGAGGCGGCCAGGCGAGCTTGTAGATCCTGTTGACTTAGGTCATGAGACCACTCGACGCGTCCCCAAAACTTTAGTTGATATTCCTCTTCTAGACGTGAGAGTGTAACGGCTTTCTCCACACTAATTTGTTGCTCAATTACAGCGCAAGCTAACACAATCGATTTCAGCGTATCCACTGCAAAAGTATATCCTAAGGAAATCCAGAATTTAGAATATTGATTTAATGGTTGTTTTTTTTTTACCATGCAATGTATCTAGACTGAACGACTGGAAATGCTTGGCGATTTTAATTTTGTCTTCGTCGGTCACATAAGGCGGTGTTATACTCATAGTCTTCTGTAGATTTGTCTCGAAACGTTTGTTAAACCAATTGATTACCGGATCCCATTCATTCAATTGCAGCTCTTGCAAAGCCGTTTCAGTCTGCCAAATATATTACACAAAGCTTGAACCAAATTCAAACCAATTAAATAACTCATACTTACCTCATTTTGAAAGAGAACTGTATCGGTAGGCACAAAGTTCAATAAGTAGTTGACTATGTCGAGCTTCGTCAGATTATTGGGATTGTCCAGAACTGTGAAACAAAGTGCCGATATATGCATTCGAGAGCGTTCTATTTGCTCCTTCTGATTATCGAACTCAGTGGCCACGGCTATTGCCAGCGGCTCACTCTTCACTGTAAACAGTGTTCCTTTGGGTGTCTTTAGCTTCCTGTGGTCTAACGTAACCTCATAGCCGTTATCTGTGCATATCACATTCGTTTGTTTATAGAATCGTTTTGGATGTGTGGCTATTGAAAATCAACTGTTATGAAATCAGTTTCAAAAATTAGTGGAACTCTTACCATAAAGACGTACAGAAGCTAGTGAATTTGTTTGGTTTGTTTTAATTATGTTAGTAAGCCGCAGCATTCGCATTCCATTAAATATTGTGCAATTAATCATTTTGAATAAAATATGCTCTAACTTAACTCAGAATGTTAGTGAATGAATTCTCTTCAGTGTGACCAAACTGCAATCTGTATTTAATACTCAATATTTTGCGATAAATAATGTCACTTTTAGCGTAAAAGTTTTTGTGCGTGTTTCATCAAAAATTCTGTTTTCCTTTTCAACATTTTCCTTTTTTACATTTGGCCCATGCAAAATCCCTAAGGCACTGTTCCCAGATGCGCAAAATCGTCATTTTTTCGTTCAACTCCATATAAAAAAAAAAGCGGACTTGCAAAATTTATGCAGCAGTTCCCAGCAAAAATATGTTGAAGCGTATCGATACTCCGATAGTCAATGAATGTGATTTAATTTGTTTTTTTGTTTTTAATTATTGCATTTAGTTAAAAGTCAAATGTTTGAGTGGGATGACCATAAATTTTTGTTTATTTTTACTATTTTTGTGACAAGTTATGTGTCATAAAGGCTGTCAAAAACGATCAGTCTACAATTTGTGCAACAGTTTTTATACATGGGCGAGAAATGTGAAAATATCGGATACCAATTTTCGAAATATTTTTTCAGTGACGCCATATTTTATTGAGAGGAAAGCGAAACGGAGATCACCTCAGAAAAAAATTAGAATAAAAATGAGTGAATGGCTTGGAAATTGCACTACTGATTTTCATTCCGCTTGAATTTTTTGATAATTTTGAAATCTGCCCTCATTATGGTCACCTGTTTTTCGTCAGAGCGGCCACGCTTAAAATATACCGTTGCTTACTTTTTTTAATGAATAACAATTTGTTATTAATAAATGTAAAAGTGGGTGATTTTTCGAACTTCACGAAGCCCTTCAATGCTGTCCATATACAATTGCAAAAGGAAATGAGAGGAATTTGCGTCCCATGTAATTTTTGTAAAGACATAATTAAATAAAATACATATATAACTGTATAATACTTTCCATAAATTTTCTTGCCGATTGAAGGTGGAAAAGTGTGTGCTTAGGGTTGCGAAGCTTGGATCAGAAGTGTGATAAATTTTAGTATTATAAAATTTAATAGTATATGATACTGTACCCAACAAATTTAAATTATTTTTTGAAACCATCTAATCAGCTTTAAAAAATGCATAGTACTGTTAAATATGGGTAATTTTCTGACGTAAAATTTGGCATGCGATATAAAAACAAAAATAAACAATTTTAGAAATAAGACAATGTTATTTAGAGCTAAGATTGGTGTTAGGAACTTTTCTATTCATTTTTAAACATAAAAATATTTCCAAAACTATTCTAATAAAAGAATTGCTTGTTGCATTTTGAAAATTTTATGTAGAACGGTATTACCGTGTATCGACATCAATCACCCATCAGCTCGTTAATATTAATTGATTCATTATTTTAGAATGTTTACATTTGTTTGGGTCTCTCCGCCGGATAAATTTTTGTTAGCATGCATACATACATAAGCATTTAAAGTATTTTGCTAAAAGTTTATTCATAGATTAAAAAGTTATTTTTAATTACAAAAAATATATTTATATTGATAAATAAGGCATAAAAAACCATGAGGTAAGGAAATTAAAAACAAAAATCTTGCCTGGTATGCCTGGTATATGGATGTCGGTCTCCTCAAAGAAGGAGGCGTTGACATAGAATTAGCGTACCTAGAAGAAGTATCTAATTACTAATCTAACAATATGCTGCAGTTGTTAGATAGCGAATATTTAACACTGCTGCAGAAATTTACAATTTCCGTTATTTCTTGTTTTTCTATTTTGTTATCAGAAAATTTCTTGAGCTGTTGACCAGGGCTTTCTGCATATGACTTAAGTATATTAAATATCGTTATTATTATGCATTTACAAATCCAATGTTTAGAAAATGTTCTCGCCAGAAGAGCTTTAAGAGTTGCGTCTTGTGGGAGAACGTCGATAAAATGTAATCGTGTTTGAAGTCCTCATTATTGTGACCAAGAATTATAAAACTTGCGCTAACTAAAACAAGTCAGAAAGATACAGTCAAGTGTGCTCGACTGTTAGATACCCGCTACCCATTTTGAATAAAAGTAAAACATTGCGGTATTATTTTCAAAATATACCAAAATACAAAAAATATACCAAATAGTATATTTGGTATATCGACATAGTACCACATTCAAAATATACCATAGACGTCATAATATACCAGATTGTCGGCCAAAGCAACTCAGACCCCTAGTAAGTAGGCGTTTTTGCCCATACGAAAGTATTTCTTTAATAATTTCCACAATTTTAATCTGATCGCAACCAAATTTTCAGGAATCATAGCTACCTATTGTTATTATTGTACACACCAAAATTCGCAGCTCTACGCTTTTTATTCAATATTTGTTAATTTGCGGGGTCGTGGCAAAAATTTGAAACAAACTTGATCTGCGTGCAAACATAACAAACGCTGTCGAACAAAATTGCTCTATCTCTTATAGTCTCTGAGATCCAGTGTTTCATACGGACAGACGGACATGGCTAGATCGTTTCGGCTGATCAAGGATATACACTTGGCCCTCGCTTAACACGGGGTTACGTTCCTAGAAATCCTCGTGTTAAGCGAAACATGGATTCAGTACAAAATATGGGGTTACGTTCGCAAAATTCAAAATTGGCAGCAAAAAAATGTTTTTTGTTCAAATTTGGTCTGTTTTTATTAAAGTTTAATATATTTGTTCAAAATTAAACAAAATTTATTTTGTATATGCCTTTAACAAATGCATAACATTCATATTTTCATAATTAAAAGTTAATATTAAATTAAAAAAGTTTCAACATATTATTATTAACAAGCTAAACTTTATAGAAACTTTAAAATGTTAAAAAGTAAGAAAATCATGTTTCAATTCATATCAAATTTAAAATGCATTTGGTGCTTTATAGCTTAAGCCATTTTGTTTCAAAAATTTTTTTTTTCGCATTTTAGTGGATCCTTATTAAAAAAATCGTGTAAGAACGAGGTCTTTAGCATGTTAAAAGGGGGATGGGAGTAAATTTGTAATCGTGCAAGACCGAGTTCGTGCTAAAAGAGTCCGAGTTAAGCGAGGGCCAGGTGTATATACTTTATAGGGTCGGAGACGCCTCCTTCTAAGTATTACATATATATCCTCCCGGCACAAAGTTATAATACCCTTCTACCCTATGGGCTAGCGGGTACAAAAACTTGTTTGTACAACCACATGCTGATGCTTGTGCTTAAACTACTCACCATCGACGATTGAGTTTTTCCAACAGTTGAAAAAGAAATAAGTATTCCAAAATACTTTGGCACTGTTGAAGCATATTCCATTCAGTTATATTCACATGTTTTGTACTTAAATCTATTTTATAATGCACAGTCCAAGCGGTAAAAATAAGGAGGTTGACATTTGTATACAACGCAGTTCCCGGTTCGTTTTGACTGATAAAGAACTGATTTTTAATATTAAACTTTTTACTATATCAACTTAAATTTTATAATTAGAAGCATAATGTTCAGATTGTATTTTTAATCAAATTAAACCACATATATTTGGATGTGTGTGATTAGGATTCTGCTTTGATTACTTAATAGATAAGAGTAACTGACAAATATAAAAAATAAAGCTTTTTATTTTCCATCAATTTATGATGAATTATGGCTTTTGTAAATCCCTATCATCTAAGAAGATCATCCAGGTTTCCTGCTGATGCAACCAGAAATCAAATGTCTGCTCTAAATTCTGATATTGACGTTCCTTTAGTTGAAGGTCCGCTAGATGAGCGTCGCGTTGCTCGACTAGTAAATCATTCTCCTGGCGCAACATTTGGATTTGCGCCATAGTTATCTGACCAGTCCGCGGCATTATACTGCGGCGACGGATTCGACGAGCTGATCCAGCGTATTCGAATGTGCTCACAAACGGGATGCGTTTCTCAGGCGAAGACCGCATATCTTCTATTTCATCGCAGATTTTCTCCTCCGTCTTAATAGAAAATAATTTCGACGGCGTGGACTGCGGCAACATCTCCGGTTTAATAAATTGACCCACCATAAAGGGACATCCGTCAACATCTTGTTCGAACTTCATTGTCTTGCAGTCGTGCCGCTGAAAGCGGGGAAGGCTGGGAAGTTCGCTGCGCACTTTTGCCTCTATAGCACCCAAGGCGCTGTACTCCGGAAGAATTATGGATTCTTGTGTCGTGGAAGGGAAGAGGCTGCTGATGAGCGGATAAAGGCGCCAATGTGACTTATACTCCGGGTCGCTCTCTAATCGACTCCGCTCAATTCTAGTACAAAATATAATAGATTTTATAAATAGCGAAGTGCTATAAAATATGTACTTACAAATACTTGTTCCTATAGCTACTAATGCGACGCCGAACTTCTTGTTTGTTTAATCTGATTCGATGCTGCTGTAAACCAAAGGCAATCTCGCGAAAAATTTGTAAGTTTTCGGTGTAAGATGTGATTTCGTTGAGATGTTCGCGCCACAGTTTCAACACGGAGGCTTCCTCGTATGATGTGTAGTAGCGAAGCCGCATATGTTTTGGACCGCGTTTGTTTTCCACTTCACTCATCTTGTCGAAGCAAATTTTTTTCCATAAATATTAAGGTAATTGGTTTGAGGTATGTTCAATAGAGGTGGCACTTGCATGTAGAACATCGATGTGCGTTGTTTAAGTATTTTTGATATAAATATAAATATTTAACCAATATTGATTTAAAACAAATGCGAATTGAATTCAACTTCTGAAATCATGAATTTTATATCAAATGCTTAGTGTAATTCTTTTATTGGTATTTTTGTGTGGACTATGAATGGTTCTATTGTTCTGTTTCGGCATTGTTATCGAAAAGGTTATCGATGGTATATCGCAATCACTTTTTTTGTAATTGTATAAATTGAAATTATTAAACAAAAAATTTTTGTTTTAATGTCTTTTATTTTAAGCTCAGTTGTCAGCAGAACCTAAATAAACATTTTTCGCAATGCGTTTTTCTTTATACTCTGCTTATACTTTATTTCATAGATGCAGTTCTGTGATGCAAGTGCTTACCCCAAAACTGCATCTCGCGAACAGCTGATTAGGGTTGAAAAACATAACAAACTCAGACGGAAGGAAGAATATTTAACGCAATATAGAAAAATCACCAGAAAAATAAGCAATTCCATTAAATAAGTAACACTAACGGCATTCAAAGAGTATAAGTTTATTTACATTTCGTTTTTATTTATAATAAGCAACTCGCTCTGCAAAGACAATATTTATATACATGGTCAAAATGTCAAATTGATCGTCTTGGCGATTTTTTCTTAGACATTTTCTTATATATTCGACTTTTTTTATTTTTAAAGAATAATATAATCATCTGATTTCCATTGTTATCTAATTTTTTTTAATAAGTACCAAATAATTAGCCAAAATACTTCTACATTTTCAGTATCGTTGCAGCATAATCAATGATGCGGCTCCATTAGCCTTCCATTACACACAGCCGCTTATGGAATAATGCGGCGAAAGGTTCATTTTAACGTGGCATCATTCCATAAGCGGATATATGTGAGTGTCGGCTGATAGAGCCGCATCATTAATGAAATTACAGTGATTCTAAAAATGTGACCGTATCTTGGCTGTATATTGAAAAATTATATAATTAAAACTGCACTTACATAATTTGGCATTTTAAAATTATATTATATTGCTTCGCAATTAAAAAAGGAAATACAGTCAACAATAAAAGGCAATGAACAGGTACATAACAAAATGTGGGTAGAAGATCACAAACACGATTAAATCCACTACTTTGTGCAGGAGCTGATCGTTTTAGAACGACTTTATTTAATATAATGCAATATGAAAGCATTTGATACATCAAATCAAAGAATAAGAAATTAAATATTTACAAAAATATATAAATGCACGAGAAACATCGCGTCACTGATAAAAATATGGCGGAAATTGTAGGGCGATATTCTCGTTGAAATGAGGAGTAAAAATATGTATCGATTAAAAAGTCATTCGATATTTCATTCCATCACTAGTTGTTGATTTTTTTGCGAAAAAAGTGAAGCTTCGGTTTGCTAATATAAAATGAGATATTGTGGTGCCTAAATAAGTTTTTCAAACTTGTACTACACACGAATAACTTTCTTTTGTTGATCCGCATATATAACAAACCTTGCACTCGCATGGACTACGAAAATTTATCATTTAATCTTGGCGATGGAAGCCAAGCGACAGACTTGATTGGAGGAGTCACAAACTCAAAACCAACCGTAGATCCGGAAGCTCCAGATGCGAGTATGTGTGGCAGTCAGGAGTTGCTGGAAGTGAAGTCGAAAGAGAAAGCTCGGCGCTATTGGACGCCCAGCGAGGAGGAGCGCCTCTATGAGATTTGGGGTCGGGACAACTGGCGTTTAACACGTAATGGAAAGAACACAATTTTCTTTGGTCAATGGTCTGAGGAGTTGCGCGAACGTTTCTCGGTGGATGTGAAGCCCGAAGAGATTCAAATGAAGGTTAACCAGACACGTGCTAAGTTTCGGTGAGTTACTGTCAAAATGCATGAATAGCACTATATTTATACTTATGTTTTTTCTCGTTTGGCAGTCAAGTAAAGAAACAGCTTCAAAGTGATCCCTCGAGTTATTCCTTGCGCTGGAAGAAATATGACATAATCAATCGCATACTTAAGAATATACATAGGCCCAAGAATGCTGAACCTATTCCACCCGATGTGTTGCTCAACAATCGTGATGTGTCCCCGCCGCGTGAAGAGGAACAGCAACAGAAACAGCAGCCACAACAACAGCAACAAGGCCAATCAGTGCTTAATTTGACCACTGAGCCAACGGGCAACAACTTTTACAACAACAGTAGCAACAGCAACAACAGCAACAGACATGCTCAAGTCAATAACAATAATAATAACACAATGAGCTTCAATACCGAACTGTTCACAGATCAGTACGACGATATAAAGCGCGAGTACGATGAGGACGATTATCGATCAATGCCATTTCAGGAGCAATTGCAACAGTATTCACCAGCGGAGCCTGCACAATTACTCGAACTCCAAACTCCCCAGCAACAGCAGCAGCAACAACAACATCAACAGCAACATTTTCAGTCTGAGTACGAGTCTAGTGATGTTAATTATGCTGCAAGTGGGATCTCGACTCAGCAGCAACAACCACAGCAATATAATAGCAACAGCACTAGCAGCAGCAATAACGCCGCCTCTGTATCGTCTATTAATCATCAAGCTATCACAGCTGTCGCTTATATTAACAGCAGTAATAATACAATAAGCGTAGCCACCAACAATAGCAACAGCAAAGACGAATCAATGGCGGCGGTGCAAATGCAACCTCCAGTTGGAGTAGGAGCCGCAAGCAATGCCATCAGCACAACCCCACGGAAACGGGGTCGACCGTTTGGCTCAAGCAATCCCCCCGCTGCTGATTCACTGGAGTCGATATATATTGAAGAAGTGCGTCGGAAGAATCAACTGCTCTCTGAGCAAACGAAAATCTCAAGACAACGCCTGGAATTGGAAGAGCGAAAGGTGGAGCTCATGCAAACTTTTTTCCCTAAATGCTTGGAGCAGCAAGCTCATATACTAGCACGAGTCATGCAATTGCCATCCCTGCAACAGCACTTGCAGTCGCCATCGCTGCCGCCTCCACAACAGTAGTCATTGTAATACATGTATCACCACCAGTAATATAGCGTGATTAGTCCTTAAAATAGCGATCGTAAGCCAATCAAAAAGAAATCGTTTTAATTTCGATGTGTATGTAAGCAGCAATTGACGAAATTATGATTTCGATGATTGCCCTTTACGTTTTCAATTGTTTTAACGATCGTAATTAATATGTTGTAATCAATACCATAATATAATAAACTCAATTTATACTACTAAGTATAATTCTAATCAACAATGTTTTAATTTATGCATTCTCGTAAAAAGCCGTACTACACTTAATATACGTCTTTAATAACTAACAACATCGGATAACTTATTTCAGTAATCGAATTTGTACTATTTACCATAATAAAATTGATTATTAGCGCAAAATCGCATTAAATAAATGTACAGCTTGATTCGTAGTTTTGACTGTGTCCCAAAAAGAATTCATTAATTTAGAAATATTTCGAGGCTCATATACTCCTCATATCCCTTGTTATATATGTTAAATATACTTTAAAAAATAGTTGTGTTCATTCGCATAATTGTCGCTCTAGTAGTGGACAATTTATTGACCATTAATTAATTAATTCTATGATATGTATGTTTGAATATATAAATTAAGCAGACAGATGTCACGCAAAAAAATTAAAGTAGAATTACGTTGCGTTTAGTTTCGTTTTTTTTTTTGGGGAAACATCGTTGAATGCATCAGAACAACATATTCCCGGAAATTATGCAAATCGAAAAATGTGTCCTGCATTAACCAGATCTTTTTTATTAAATCAAATAAATTGCACTTACCAAAAATGCATAATTAAAAATTTAATTATCTAATTTGAATGGATGTAAGCAAGCGAATATTCACAGACCATACATTCATATGTATGTAAGTCTATTCACAAACAGCTGACAGTGATCGGATTGTAACTCTGTTTTGGCAACAAAATATTAAATGTTTATACAAGCCCGTAGGGTAAGAAGGCATTATAAATTTGTCCGTATGAAACACTGGATCTCAAAGACTATAAAATATAAAGTTATATTTTTTTCGATTTCACTTGTTATTTTTGTTACAGTATTTATTTTTTTCCAAAGTTTTGTTGCAATCATATAATTATTGTAGATGTTATTTAAAAAATATTGTATGAAAACAAAAAAAAACCGTAATGCAATATATCGAATTTTTAGAGTTTGGTTTTAATAAAAGGTGTCTCACAGGCGAGCACACTCGACTGTAGCTTTCTCAATTGTTTTGTTTTATAATTACAAGATTGAAACAAAACATTGGTCCATATATACATACATATGTTTGTATGTACATATTTCAGATTTTTAAGAAGTAAACTTTTGGTTGATTTCCTACATTGCTAATGCTTGGGCTAATTCTAATTTAGTTCATAGGGTATTTTTACAGTGACTCAATGCTTTGTTTCAATTTTGAGTTCACGCAGGCGGTATCGGCGATGCTAATTTGCTGATTATAACTGATTGTGAATTCAGTTGATGTTTTGTTGTGGGCCTGTGCGGAACGGTGCTGTTTGTTGGACATCTACTTGTGCTACTTGTGGTTGGCTTAATCGTGTTCGAAGTTGCCATTGTTATAATTGACGAATAGTAGTGAAATCATGCTACCTATATTTAAGTTGTTACTGCTATTTCTTAGTCAATTTTACCTGGGACACACCTCGATCATAAAAATACAACCAACTACTGACCGTTTGATCAGTGGCAAGACACCCTGGAACTTAACAGATGCGATTTATGGCACTGCAGGTCTTCGTAGCTTTAATGGCACATGGATAACAGGTCAGTCATTGTTATTGGCAAGATCGGTCACAAGATTCGACTTGTGACATTAAATGTATGAGGTGATCAGGTCGCAAAATCCCCTTGTCTGTGACTACCCTCTCCACATGAATTTAAAATTCCCAGCTAGGAACATTCTTATCAATGTGTTTTCAAACTGTGTGAACTGAATGAACAATTTCATCTGTATGCATTTGTATTTCAAGATCAAACAGCTTTTGGATCATAATTACTATATATATTATGTATTTTAAAAGTTTTTGGATATTTGTTGCAACTTATTTCTTACTTTCCTTCAGTCGTAAGGTGTAATACGTATATTCATAAATATTATTGAGAGGCTCTAAATATTGATAATCTAACAGATGTCGATATACCACTTATAATCTTATCTTTAATGCGAGACTTATTACCTACATTCATATATTTGTGTATGTCGTTTCTTATCGGCTCAGAGTCAATGGTTTATAGTGGTATAATTAGAGAAATACAGTCAGCGCCACAAAAAAAGCCGCACTTTTAAGGGTTACGAATTTGTAACTTTCAGGGCCTGTGGTTTCATTATATGATTGCGGATTCGCTCAATTTTTTTTTTAACAAGTTAACTGATGGTATGTTAATAAAAGTGCATACCAATTTTTATTTTAAATTTGTTTTTAATATTAAAAAAAATGTTGTTTTTGGTTTCACCCTAGTTTTAGCGACTTTTCACTATTATGGCAAACTTAATGAAAAAAATCATAAAAGTTATAATAATGAAAAAATTCAACAAAAACTATTTTTTTCCAATTGAACACCTTACTAACTATAAAAAAAATTTAAATCTAGGCAATTTAACATTAGACATATTTTTTTAATTTAACTTAATACTTAGAAATGCCGCCTTTGGCCTTAATTACAGACTTTACCCTATGGAGCATAAAATCGTAAATGGAACACAATTATTTCTTTGTTATATCGCATATCCATATTTTTCTATACTTTGTTTTAGCTCATCCATAGTTTTGGGCTTTCGCTTTCTTTTTTTGGCCCCCATATAGGCCCCAACATTCTCGATTGGACTAAGGTCTGGGCTGTTTTCTGGCCAATCTAAGGACTTAATGCCCAATTCTTTCTTCAAATTGGACTGATTCTGATTGGTCAAGAGTGCTATTTTCAGATGAGTCCAAATTTAATCTCATTGGATCTGATGGAATTCTCAAGGTGCGCCGTAGACGTGGGTAACGGTTTTCTGAAAATTGCTGCATAGCCACAGTAAAGCATTCACCGTATGTTATGGTATGGGGATGCATATCCAAATATAAAACGGAATCAATTTTAATGGTTCAGGGTATGATCAATGCAGAAAAATACAAAGAAATAATTTTAAGTGGAGTTGTGCCTAGCATTGAGTCCATAAGTGAAGAAGAAGAAGAACCCATTTTTCAGGATGATTCTGCACCTTGCAATCGAGCGCGATCTGTGAGTTACTCAGTGTCCGATTGTTACCAAAACAACTTATTCAGATAAATCGAACATTTTTCTATCTAAAAATAATAAATTTGAAGAAAGAATTGGGCATTAAGTCCTTAGATTGGCCAGAAAACAGCCCAGACCTTAGTCCAATCGAGAATGTTGGGGCCTATATGGGGGCCAAAAAAAGAAAGCGAAAGCCCAAAACTATGGATGAGCTAAAACAAAGTATAGAAAAAATATGGATATGCGATATAACAAAGAAATAATTGTGTTCCATTTACGATTTTATGCTCCATAGGGTAAAGTCTGTAATTAAGGCCAAAGGCGGCATTTCTAAGTATTAAGTTAAATTAAAAAAATATGTCTAATGTTAAATTGCCTAGATTTAAATTTTTTTTATAGTTAGTAAGGTGTTCAATTGGAAAAAAATAGTTTTTGTTGAATTTTTTCATTATTATAACTTTTATGATTTTTTTCATTAAGTTTGCAATAATAGTGAAAAGTCGCTAAAACTAGGGTGAAACCAAAAACAACATTTTTTTTAATATTAAAAACCAATTTAAAATAAAAATTGGTATGCACTTTTATTAACATACCATCAGTTAACTTGTTAAAAAAAAAATTGAGCGAATCCGCAATCATATAATGAAACCACAGGCCCTGAAAGTTACAAATTCGTAACCCTTAAAAGTGCGCCTTTTTTTGTGGCGCTGACTGTAGTTGAGGAGTACACTGAGAGGAAAGCGTGTTAAGTCAACCAAACAAATTTTTAAGGAAAAGAAGATAGGGAACTAAGAACTGGTTCAGCTGAATTGACTTTTTACATATGTACATATATTCTTGTTTAGCAAAAACTCCGCGACGATAGACAATTGACAGTTCATATTATACTCAGAGACTATAAGACATAATGCTATAATAATGTTTGTACGAAGATAATGTTTGTCTTAGAGGTTTGCCACGCCCACTTTCGCCATCGCAAATCTAAAAAAATCGATAACTACAGTTTTTATGATTCCTGAAAATTTGGATGCAATCAGAAAAAATTTTTAGAAGTTATTTGAGAAAAATGTTTAAATTGCAAAAAACGGCTGCTGCAGTCGGAGTTTTAGTTGTTACCGTATGGAATAGTTAAAGGTTTATATTAACGAAAATCTTTCCATGATTTGAATGAAAATTTACATGTATGTATGTACATGCATACATATGTATATATGTATGTTATGTATTACGAGTATTATTAAAGAGTCGACTTTAGCCTTTTGTTTTTTTTTTAATTTTAATTTTAAGCACCAGAAAAACAAGCAGATGGTTTCTGTAATTATAATTAGTTTTTTACTCTTTCGTAAATAACTTTCTACCGACAGCAAATGTATGTAACAGGTATAAGGAGGCACCTCCGACCCTATAAAGTACATATGTATATTCTTGATCAGCATCAACAGCCAAAACGATCATGTCCGTCTGTCTGTCTGTGGGTCTGTCTGGGTCTGTCCGTATGAACACCGATAATAATAACAATAGTAATTATGATTCCTGAAATTTTGGCTGCGATCAGATAAAAATTGTGGAAGTTATTAAAGAAATACTTTTGTATGAGCAAAAATGCCTACTTACTAGGGGTCTTAGTTGCTTTGGCTGACAATCTGGTATATTGTGCCGTCTATGGATATACCAAATATACAATTTGGTATATTTTTAGTAATTTGTAGTATTTTAGGTATATTTTAAAAATAATACGGCAATATTTTGCTTTTATTCAAAATGGGTATCGGGTATCTTACAGTCGAGCACACTCGACTGTAGCTTTTTTGTTTAATTACATAATTGACTTTAAAGATTTCCTGGTGCGCTCTTAGCGAAGAAATGCTGAATAATCATAATTATCAAAAAAAATGTAAGCATGAAATGGCATGCTTCGGAGTCTAATCGATTATTGGCCCACCTTGCCCCAAGTTAAGTTACTTTGTTTCGTTGCGGCACAGCGGTATTGTCATTGAGGATTGTTGTAGGTGGGAAGATATTTTTGTAGACTCAATAGTATGTCCTTATTGGCATTTCAAAAATATTTGGTGAGCTTAGTGGATCCTCTAATGTGGAAACTTGGAATTTTGTGAGGATGGTTCTACACAGAGCTGTTATGATATTCTTCTTCACGTAAGGCTTTTGATAGTCTGCATGGTTTTGCATTTTAGTGGATGTTTTGCAGATTTTGATCTGTGGGATTGCCATTCTCGCAGTAAAAGCCTCTTCACACGATAAACTGCTCGATTTATATGCTCCGCGAGAAGTATGACTTCGATGTTATCATCGTTAAGAAGTTGGCATTCAGTAGCACTTAAAGAGGAAGAGCCATTGATTATTTGGAATGTGTTTGTGAGATAGCAGATTAGCGGATGTAGTGCTTTCCTCTACCGATTTTTAATAGTAAAAGCTGGTTTAACCGAGGTGTTACGTAACTACAAATGACTACATTTTTATACCCGTACTACATTTTATACCCATAGGGTAGAAGGGTATTATAAATTTGTGCCGGCAGGAAATGTATGTAACAAGTAAAAGGAGGCATCTCCGACCCTATAAAATATATATATTCTTGATCAGCGTCAACAGCCGAGACGATCTAGCTATGTCCGTCTGTGTGTCTGTCCGTCCGTCCGTCCGTAAACAGAGACTATAAGAGATAGAGCGATAATTTTTTCGACAGCATTTGTTATGTTTGCACGCAGATCAAGTTTGTTTCAAATTTTTGCCACGCCCACTCCCGCCCCCTCAAATCAAAAAAATCAAATAACATACCATTTGGTATATTTTTAGTATTGATGTAGTATATTCGGTATATTTTGAGAAAAATACCGCAAAATATATTTCTATTATTCAAAATGGGTAGCGGGTATCTCACAGTCGAGTACACTCGACTGTGGCTTTCTTACTTGTTTATTCTGGGATCTTACCTGGTCTATGAACTTTTAATATATACAAAGCACTCCACAAGCCAAGTAAATGGGACGAAGCGTGCAGTACCATCTTATGTAACCATATTCGTATTACTGTAGATGGGATGCACTATAATTTCTCAGAGGCTTAGTTTCTGGTTCAAGTTCCAGCTGGAACAGAGGTTCTGTTTTTATATTTCTCTTAATTCCTCAAAACTGGAGTTACATCAGGCTCAATGGCTTTCAGTACTGCTTACTGGTTCTTTATAATAATCACTTGAGCCTTATCTCTCAATTATAGATTGCAGAATCGAGTGTATGGGAGAAAATATTTTTTGGCTTTCTCCATTTTAAATATAGTTTTGTGGTTTATTTTACCGCAGTTGTCAAATTTAGAATTTGGTGACCTACGCACTTACGCTTCATGTGCGATTCATTTCAGTATGCACGATCAAACTTACATACATATGTATATAATATTACAGTATGCATATTATGGTATTGCAGGAACGATTATAAAATTTGATATTTTTTATTTGTAATGACTCTTTTTAGGGTACACAATCGAGGGTGGTCGCTTAATATAATTTAAAATAAAATTGACTTACGATAACCATTTATTGTTGTGTAAAAATTGCAATTTGAGCATATAATTACTATAACATTAAGTTATATAATAAATAATTTGTAATTTTCGTAAAATGCATCGAGGATTTCGCGCAGTGCTTCTTAATACGTCTACAATTATAATACATGGATTTCTAAAAACTTATGTAAATAAAATAAGAATAACGGTTCTCTTCAGTTATTAAATATTCTAAACTAAGTGTTTGGTTAAGCAGTAGCCGCTAAATTAACTTTGAGACAGCGTAAATGTGAAGAGATTGTAAATCGCATCGCGCTCTTAATTTTCCAGCCCATTTTATGCTATGATACTTTCGTTGGTCACTGCAGTTTGCTGCAGTGTTAATAATATAAATTCGATCACTCGCCTATTGTATAGCTCAACATTTAGCGAGCGAAGTTCATTTGTCTTTATTGATTTCCAATTAAAAACTAAAACTAAACTAAAACTGAAGTTTAATCGTGAGCCAAGCCACTCATTCGGCTGTGCAGATCGAATTTTGAAAAGCCGGTTCCTAGTGAGCTCTTCCTGACATACTTTTAGTTTTAAGGAAAGGAATTAACTTCGCAGAATTTGCTGTTTTGGGCGGTGTTTTTTTGTATAGTCAGATTATGAAAGAATGTTAACAAAAAATTTGCAAAATAAATCAAGTATCTTATAAATAACGAGGAGAATTAATCTTAAGCTTCTTACTTCTTACTACTTGCAGATGAGGAATTCTATTATACGGCAAGTGATAAATCTATTCACAAATTCAATGCTGCAACAAATACAGATACTATATTCGTGGACTCATCATTTCTGGTAATTTTATTAAAAATTACTTATAAAATAGCTTATTAAATATATACGCTTAACATTACAGGAATCTTACAGTGGTGCTACCTTCACACTTTCGCAGGACTTTAGTAAAATTCTGGTGCGCTACAACTTGACCGAGAAGTTTCGCCATTCTTACGTAGCTCAGTACGATATATATGATATTGCAACAAATTCGTCTATTAAGATCCATAAGGGTGAGAAGCTGCAATATTGTGGTTGGTCACCACTAAAAGATCGACTTGCATATGTATACCTGAACAATGTGTACATACATTTCAATGAGAATCTAGAGATCCCCATCACGGAAGATGGCACAGATGGCATTATCTATAATGGAGTCCCTGACTGGGTTTATGAGGAGGAAGTACTAAGTAGCGGTAGCGCTTTGTGGTGGTCGCCAGATGGCAGCAAACTTTCTGTAGGATTCTTCGATGATACAAATGTGGAAACCTTTAAATATTTTCTTTACGGCGATGACTCTACTTCGTATTATCAATATCCACACGAAGAGGAGTTAAAGTATCCGAAAACTGGCACACCTAATCCAATCGTATATCTGCGAGTCTACGATCTTAGTAATGATGATCCCATTATGCGGCGCATTAATGCTCCAATCGATATTGTTAGCAGCGATCACATTTTGCAGAATGTGGTTTGGTCGAATAACAGCCATTTACTTATCACTTGGATGAACCGACGCCAGAATCTGGCATCGATCCAGAGCTGCAGCCACGATGGCAGCTGTGTTGAGGTTACGCGTATTGAGGAACCAAACGGCTGGGTTACCATTAGTACACCCAAGTGTATTAATGACGGTCTCAATTGTTTGTTTAGCTATTTCATAGACAACTGGTATCAAGTTTGGAACCTCAATCTACAAACGGGCGTAAATAGCTGGAAATCTCGGGGAAACTTCACTGTTCTCAATATCTATGGCTATGATGAAATCAACGATAAGCTGTAAGTTTTCCCAGTTTCACAATAATATGACAATGGAAGAATTGAAAAAACAACACCATCTCTTGCAGTTACTATCAGGCTACTCAACGGAATAATCCAGCTGTGTATCACGTGTACAGTAATGATGACTGCCTTAGCTGCAACCGCTATGATGTTGACAATGAAGAATGTAAATCAGCTAGCGCCACTTTTAGCAAATCCTTTTCTTTCTACACTCTCTCCTGTGTTGGACCCAATCCGATCTACACGAAAATCTATGAAGTTGCTAGTGACACAATGGTGAAGGATTGGGAGCTGAACAGCCAGTATAGAACGACATTGGAGGGCAAGCTGCGTCCTAGTTACTCATTTATTAACGTAGCTCTTGCCGATGGAAGCACGGGCATTGCTAAGTTGGCACTGCCACCAAATTTTGATGAATCCAAGAAGTACCCAATGATTGTTGTAGTCTATGGAGGGCCCAATTCAGTGCGAGTAACGAACTCATTTACTGTGGGTTATGAGGCCTTTGTAACAACCAAAAGAGATACCATTTACGCTTATATAGACGGCCGTGGTACCGGAAACAAAGGCAAGGATCTATTGTTTTCTGTCAATAATGACTTGGGCGATTATGAGGTCGAAGATCAATTGTATGTCACCAAGTGGTTGCAAGATAACTTAGTTTTCATAGATCCAAACCGCACAGGGATTTGGGGATGGAGCTATGGTGGTTATATGACAGCCAAAACTATTGAAAAAGACGATTCTCGCGTCTTCCAATGTGGTGTTTCAGTGGCGCCTGTGACTTCGTGGCTATACTACGGTATTTGCTTGCAATTACGAATCAAACAAATTTAATTCAAATTTCTAATCCGATTATATGAATAGATACCATCTATACGGAGCGTTATATGGGACTACCCACCTTGGAGGATAATGCGCAAAAGTATAATGAGAGTAACGCCTTCCATCATTTGGAGAACTTCAAGACCCATGATTTCTTGCTGGTTCATGGCTCTGGTGATGATAATGTCCATTATCAGCATTCACTGCTATTAGCCAAGCTTCTTCAAAAAGCTGACATTCAATTTGATGAGCAGGTGAGTTGGAAAGTATTGTTTATGTGAAAAAATTTATTAAAACTTTTTGTTTTTGCACAGACTTACACCGATGAGAACCACAGTATAGGCAATGCGCTGCCACATTTGTATAATACCATTGACAACTTCTGGATCAAGTGTCTAAACTACAGCGAAACTGAAAATGTATAACCTTTCAAAAAAATGTCTCTAATAATCTTATTTGCTTATTAAAATGATATGCATCGCACCAATAATCACAATTTGGAGTGAATAGAGATAGGGGGTAGTTCGGGCCACTGGTTTTAATTATTTAAGAAAATAAGTTAAAGCGTCGAAACTGAAATCTTTTTCGAAAATAGTCTGTGATAACTAAAGTCATTATGATTGTTGAAATTTTTGTTGCGATCAGATAAAAATTGTGGAAATTATTTAAGAATTAATTTGATATGGTAATCAATGGCTGTTGGACTTGGGTATTAGTTTCATTGGCTGACAATCTGGCATATTTTGTATATAGTATATCGATATCGATATAGCAAACATAGGATTTCCTGTTTTTAATATTTTTCAGTAATAACTCAAAACAAAAATTTAAATTTTTTTGGAAATCTAACGGTATTTTCTAAAAATAGAATTGAAGTTGTGAACACGAGTTCATTTGCGGAGTGCATCGCGAATATTTCACAACAAAGCCGAACTTTGAAGTGGTCGATTCAGTTATTTCTTCTCCAAATAACAAATTTTTTTGTAGGGGATTTTGAAGTTAAAGGTATCGTCTAAAAATTAAGATATTTATAAACTTACTTGTGTAACTGTTTTTACCCCCATAGGGTAGAGGGTATTATAACCTTGTGCTGGCAGGAAATGTATGTAAACTACATGGTACTTATTGCACATACTATACATGTGTATGTACATATTTTTTTTAAACTTTGCCTTTATTTATTGAATTTTCTTCTTTATTTTGAGACTAACAATGAGTTTACGAATCTTAACATTAAAATTTAACTAACAGTGTGCTAAGACTGCATTCTGGTTGCGCGTCTCTCAAGTCGGTCGCTGAGTGGGTAAGTCATTGCGTCCAAGACGTGATTGGTTGCTCAACCTTGTTAGAGCTCTCGCCAGTTGGTTAGGGTACAACAATAGCTTGGTAAGGTACTTTTCCATCTGTTCTGCAATTACTTCTTTGACTGGTAGAATCTTTTCGTTGCGAACGTACCACGGTGATGGTTCTCAAGATCTTTGACTGAGCTCGCTGGACAATGTCAATATTACTATTGCTGGCATTCCCCCATAACTGGCAGCCGTACATCTATATAGGTTTTAGTACCGAGTTGTACAGCAGGACTTTATATTCTAGGCTAAGGGGAGACCGAGCATTGATAAGCCAATGAAGGCTGCTGGCTTTTAGCTTTAGGTGTATTCTTTTGCCTTCAATGTGTCGGCGCCATGTGAGTCTTCTGTCGAGGTGTACTCCTAGATATGTCACTTCATTTGCTTGAGGGAGTAGAGTGTTATTTAACGTTAGTGGCGAGCAGTTTTGCCTGTACAAGGTAAATGTAACGTGATTGCATTTTTTATTCGTTCACTTTAATTCTCCAATCTGAGCGGCTGAGAATAGCTGTGTCATCAGCAAACGTAGATGTTGTTATTCGTGTGCTTGTCGGGATGTCTGCTGTGTAGACGACGTATAGTGTTGGCCCTAGCACGCTACCTTAGGGAACTCCAGCTCCAACAGTGAAATCTTCAGATATAGCAGTGTTGCATCTCACACCAAAATTTTCTGTAGTAAAGGTAAGACTCTAAAGGGTTGTGGGTGTTGTTGGGGAGCATTGTCTTGATCTTGTACATTAGACCTTTTAGCCAGACTCTATCAAATGCTTGATAGACATCTAAAAATATGGCAGTACAGTACTCTCGTTCTTCGATCGCGTTCCGAATTTCTGATGTTTACCGGTTGACCTGCTCAATTGTTCCGTGCTTTTCACGAAACCCAAATTGATGTGACGGGATTCCTTCCTGGAGTCTTAGGTATGTGTTTATCCGAATCAAAACGCATTTTTCAAAGAGTTTAGATAAGCATGAAAGTAGGCTTATAGGTCTATACGACGTGGGGATTGTGTGGTCTTTTCCCGGCTTTGCTATCATTATTATAATTGACTTTTTCCATCTCACTGGATAGTGGCCAAGTTTTGCGATGGCATTGAAAAGCTGGGTGATAGTGCAAACGGCGCAATATGGGAGCTCGATGATCATTTTGGGAGTTATGTGGTCGCAGCCCAGGGATTTTTTCGGATTCAGTTGATTTTTGATGATGCTTACGATTTCATTTACGCGAAATTCAATTGGCTCATGTTGAAGCTGAGGCTCATATGGGAAAGTCGGCAATGTAAACGCACTCGTGGCAGGATTTGGTTGGAAGAAATCTTTATCGGATGTGGACGAGCTGCTCGATTTGTAGATTTGTCTTTTGAATGTGTTGTATATTTATAGTTTGAAGTGTAAGCTCGAGCTGCAGAGACATGTATAGACTGCAGTGAATTAACAAAGCTGTTCTTCATTGTTCATTCATTGCTTCATTGTTAAGATGAGGACTTATCTCAATCTGTGAGCTAATATACTTTCTGTACTTAACCCAATAGATTTTCTGTGAGGTCAATTAATAGTGGTTGTTCCAATGTTCCTGGACGACGGAGTAGAATAAACAGATTTAGTTTCTTTGGGTCTGCCGGCCAGTATGTTGGTGTGCTTGTTCTTGACGTTGATAATTGCATTAGAGAGAGCTGCTTTCCTTTTGAAGTCACGAGACGAGATCCCCAGTGTGTCTGCTGCTATGAAGTGGTCTTCTAGTGAGTTGAAAAACTGCATAAACTCATATACGTATACGGCGGCTAGTGTAAGTTGGTTGCCAGTATTTAATTGTATTTTGATAGATGGAGCAGGAATTGAGCTAACTCAAGTTTGTGTTGCGAAACGCCGTTAGCGTTCCACGTAGATATCCGTAGGGAAGTCATTATTTGGATTGTTGTGAAACCAGCAGTTTATTTATTTATTTATTTATTTGGACACTGACGTACTAACGGCAGTACCATCAAGTGGCCCAGCGATACCAAGCACGGGCTTGTTGACGCGCGGACAAAACAAAATAAATTTGTGAACAGCATGCATTAAACGAAAACCGCGAATAAATATTAAAAGACGCTGGACAGCTAATTAAATTAGATTAAAAATATGTTAGAGTAAATGTATAATAATATAAATAACAATTAAATACTCGATAAATAAGCTAATAATAAGGTTTTAAGCAAAGGAATAGATTTACTAGAGCAAACTACGTTATTGAGATTATTATAGTTCACACACAGAATACGGAAGGGATTATGGCAAGCAAAGTTAGTAGATCTACGTGAAATGAGAAGAGGAAGGAAATTCCTAGTGATCCTGACAGGAACTCCAAAACTAATTTGACTTAACAGCTCCAAAGAGTCTATTTCACCATTAATTAGTCTCTGTATAAAAACAGCACCTTGCATAGTTCTAAGGTCAGAAAGAGAAGGAAAGTTTAGTAATAAAAGTCTACTTCGATACGGTGGTAATCTAATATTAGGATTCCAATTTAAACTACGAAGAGCAAATAATAAGAATTGTTTCTGCACCGATTCAATCCTATCTTGATAAACCCTATACTGGGGATTCCAGACAAGAGATCCGTACTCAAGGATAGGACGAACCAGTGAGACGTACAAAGTCTTAGTGATGTAGGGATCATTGAACTCTTTCGACCAGCGTTTTATAAATCCCAGAACACCCATGGCCCTATTTACAGCAGACAGAATATTTTTATCAAATTTTAGTTTTGCATCAAGCAAAACCCCTAAGTCATTCACACCTTCAATTCGCTCTAGAGGAGTATCATATAACATATAGTTATTTAACTGGGAAGAACCCCTACAAAAGGTCATAAACTTACACTTATTGCTATTGAGATGTAACATATTTACTCTGCACCAAGATTCTAGACGATTAAGGTCACATTGTAACAGTGAGCTCGCAAGACTATCATTAAATGTCAGGCAAAGCTTAACATCATCGACGTACATAAGTACACGGGAATGCTCAATAACAGAAGGAAGATCATTTATGAACAAAGTGAACAATAGAGGACCTAAATGACTGCCCTGGGGCACACCAGAAGTGACTTGGACACATTTAGATACAAAACCATTATAATAAACATTTTGAATTCTGTTGGAAAGGTATGAGGATATCCACTCAATTAGGCTATGAGGAAACCATAAAACATTAAGCTTATACAGTAAGAGGTGATGATTAACAGAGTCAAAAGCCTTACTAAAATCAGTGTAAATGACATCCGTTTGCATTTTATTCTCGAATCCTTTAATTACAATAGAAGAGAACTCCAATAAGTTAGTAGAAGTGGATCTAGACTTCACAAACCCATGTTGGTAAGGTGAAATTATAGATTTACACAGATGTTGCAGTTGAGAAGTTATAATTTTTTCAAATGCTTTCGGAATCGCGGATAATTTAGATATACCGCGATAATTTTGAACTTTAGATTTACTCCCTTTTTTTAGGATAGGTATAATGTATGATTTTTTCCAGATTTTAGGAAAAGAACATGAGTTAACGGATAATTCAAACAATTTAAAAAGCGATTTACAGATACTACCAGCACAATACCTTGGCACACAACTAGGTACTCCATCCGAACCAGCCGAAAAAACAGGTTTTATAGCCAATTGTTACGTTAAAATCGAGCTTTCAGTAATTAAAGGACCAAAAATACAATTAGATGAATTTAACTGATAAGGATAAGAAAAGGAATTTTGAGAACTTGGGACAGAATATGTCGTTTGGAAAAAGTCCGCAAATAAATCGGCAACATCATGACCATTAGATACTGTCATATTCTCCAAAGACATAAATGCTGGTGATGACGCGGATCTACGCTTCGAGTTAACGAAGTCGTAAAATCGCTTTGGATCACGCTGAAATCTTATTCTGCACCTACTCAAATAATTATTATAACACCCATTGTTATGAGTGCGAAAAGCAGCTTGTGCAACAGAATAACGCAGAAAATCAAAAGAAGAGCCAGTTCCTTTGAATTTTTTGTAAAGTCTCGACTTACGATTTTTTAAATTCGATAATTTCTTGGTAAACCATAAGGGTTTATCAGACAAATGTGGAATACTTGATGGAACACAAGCATCAAATAGGGAGTTTAAAGTCGAGTAAAAAAATTCTACCACTATATCCAAGTTTGTAGACAGCGAAAGTTGGGACCAGTCAGTTTGAGATATAAGCAGAGCAAGTTTCTCAAAATCGGTTTTCCGAAAACAACGAGAAAGCTCACCACAACGTACACTCGACTCTGACGCAATAAATGGGAGCTCCAACATAATTTCTAAAGTGGGATGGTAAGGGTCTTCAGGGGAAGATATAGGAGATATTCTCGATAGAGAACATGAATCTGGGTCTAAAACAAAAATAAGGTCTAGAGACCTGTTTAAGCAATTTGGAATACCGTTAATCTGAGACAATGATACCCCGAAGAGACTATCAATAAAAACATGGGATACAGAGGGGCAAAGTCCATTTAAATTCTTGACGGAATGCCACGACACCCCAGCAATATTAAAATCACCAAGGACTATTAAGTGATCACGATCAGAAAGCATATTAGAAATCTTAAAAATAATAGAAAAATGAGCTAAATACAAAGCATCATCTGAAGCAGGGGGGATATATGAGCAAGAAATAAAAATGTTAAAACTACCAAAGGATAATCTAACAGCCACTAGCTCAATATCAGAAGTGTGCTCAATCAACTCTGAATTTAATTGAGCATCTACTGCAATTAAAACCCCACCACCGCGACGTACCTTGCGGTCACGTCTGTATACGGAAAATCTACTAGAAAAGATTTCCGTATCAAGGATGTCATTTCTTAACCAAGTTTCAGTAAAGGCAATGACATTGAAAGGGAAAGATACACTATTTAAATATAAGTCAGTAAGTTTACTACAAATACCTCTTACATTCTGATAGCCAAGAAGTAAAGAAGATGTTAGTTTTTTGAGCTGACAGACATAGAGGCTTTGAAATAGAATTCTTGCCACTACTAGGAAGAGAAACCGGAGACCGATTTTTCTTTTTAGCAACTAATTCTTTAACTAATAGGTGTTCCGGCCAAAACTCTTTACTGCACATCATGCTAAATTGTTCAACCGGAACACTTATTTTAAAAGACGAAATCTCCCGTTCATACGAGAAATTAAATTTATCTACTTTAACCCTGGCTTGGGATTTGGACTTAATATAAGCCCGAATATCATCAGATGTCGTATCAGGGGAAAGCCTTGAAACGAAAATCTGCCTAAGAGGGGGCACTGCAACTAATGTGTTGCGGACAACTGAGGTAGGAGCTGGAGGCGATTCTTCTATCGTGACAGGACTAACGATCTCAACTGAGAATGGTGATGGTTGAATTTCTTCAACCGTCTCCATCTCAGTCGACAACGAAATCGAAGCCGGAGCAGGAGACTCCAATCTTAATGACGTAATGTCATGATGTGGAGCATCCAGAGCTACCGATGGTTGAGGGGACGGAGAATTAAATGACATTAATTCCCCAGCAGGTGGTACAGATAAACTTGGAACATCAACTGGGACAGAAAGCTCGACTGGGGTAATCGACAGACGCGTATTGGCTTTTTTTACGCTTCGGAGACTCGGTCAAGAGCTTCATACTCTTAAACCCAGAATCCAAGGCAGAAAAGCTATCGGAGAGTTTTTTAAAGCCCGCCAATATATCTTTAAAACCAGTTCGCGTCTGCCGTATAAACCCAGCAATATCGATTCAGACTCCCTATAGTGTTCACAAGTCCATCTTAATCCTGACTTGTGCAACGTTGTCGCATAACCAGCAACAAACAAAACCCATTTTGGCACCAACTGGCACCCGGCATTTCTTGTTATAGCAGACCAACATATTGCTAAAACAAAGTTTATTAAACCAATTAAAAAACAAAAAAGAAATAAATCAAAGTAGGTAAATTATTTGCAAACTAATATGATCTGTACTTACGAAGAGCACAAAACACAGGTCGAGCGAGACGCAAGATAGATAGGCAACTACAACACCAAGAGAGGGAGAGTTACTATTCTAAAGAGCGTTGAGAGCACAAAGCACAAGCACTGAGAGTAAAGCGCGGGTCGAGCGAGACGCAAGATAGACGAAAGCCAACAACAACACCAAGAGAGGGAGAGTTAACTATTGTAACAGCGTTGAGCGCAAAGAATAGCAAGTGAAAAAAGAAGAGCGCGAAAGTAAACAAAAATACAAAAACAAAGTGCAGCGGCAACGAAAACAGAATTGTTTTGCTAACAAAGCAAAGCTAAGTTTGACCACACAATTTGTTGTTATATTTTCAGAAAAATGATAATAATATACTAAATACAAGAAAGCACACAACGATTTAATGATCTGTAGTTAAACACAAGTGAGAGAGTAAAATTAATGTTATATTAATTGTAAATAAATATGAAATTTAATGAAAAATCACAAAGTTTAAGAGGGAAGAAAAAAAACACGTCCGACTGCGACTTCGAGAGCGAGCGAATTGATTTTGGTTTCGCATTAAATCTTGCACAGTTGTGCGCATAAATGATATATGTAAATTCCGTAAGGCTTTGTTGTAGGCTGCATATCATAGTTTCGAAGTTGCTTTTTGGCTGCTTCGGTGATTGATGCTGCTGAGCCATGTTCGGTTCTTAGTATGCTGATTGCAGAAATGAACTTTTTGAGGCAGGGGTAGCCGGTCGTAATTTTGAAGCGCGTGTCCTAGTGAGGATCTGGCTGACCTTGTATGACCATATTCTTGGCAGTTCGCACATTGTACCGTACCATTGCGTTTGTGCGGTTCCTCAACTGTAATTCGGCGGTGCAGCAGGAACTGAAGATTGTATATAGGGTGCACTTCGTATTTCTTCAGGGGCTTATTTTCTGGCTGCGGCTTTCTGTTGCCCTTCACAAGGGGTATTATGTGGAAGTTATCCTTGCCAATAAGCACAATAATTTTGTTGAGAAGACCATTGGAACTTTTTTCTCGTATATAAATAGGCGGAGGCTTTGGCTTCCTTTTCTCGACTTCAGTAGATTCGGCCGCCTCAACCTCATTGGGGTCTGCCAAAGTTTTATATCGGTTTGAGTTCATGTCCCTTTGTATTTTGCAGTTAGGCTAGCATTACCACGGGTTATTTTGCGTTGAGAATTTAGGGTGCTCGTCCTCCGTTTGCTTTGAATGTGGCGATCCATACCAGTCTGCACAGCCGACTTAATATGTTCACTGTTTTTGTTCTGTTTTTCAGGCAGCGTAGCGGCAGACGTATTAATGTTTGCGCTGCTAGCAATACAGTAGCTGTTGTTGTTGTTGTTACGGTTGACGTTGTCAGCGAAATTGCGGTACTGTTTACTGCGCTCTTAGGCTGCAGACACATCGATGGTAGCGAAGGAGAGCAAGAGCGAGCTCTATTGCTCTCTACGTTTAAGAATTCGGTCAAGTTGGGGATAATTGACCGCTAGGGTTGCATGATATTTAAAAAATATCGTATCAATGATATTTTAATTTTTTGAAAAATATCAAAATAATTTTTTTAAATATCAAGAAAAAATATCGATGTATCGAGTATTTATCATATATGGGCATTTCCCAAAGTCGCGAACGTACGTTCGTACGAGATAAATTAAAAAAATAAAATCGAAAACAAACGTTTCCTGAAACTTTTTTTTTACTCTTCGATAGCATTTGTTTAGCTCTTGGGTTAGTGTAAATTATGGGGCTTATCGATTTTTAATTTTCATAATATTGTCAAAAAACATGCGGTCGCGAACGTACGCAAAATGGAAGTCGACTTTGGCTTAATACAGTAAAATACAAAACTCTGCGAATTGAGACGGAATATTTTAAAGAAATAACTTTACTTTTAAAGTAGAATCATGTTGCTTTCTATTAAGTCTACTCCCAAGAAAATATCTCCATTTATTTATTTTTAATTTAATTAAGTTCCGGTCGCGAACGTACGGTCGCGAACGTACGATTTTTCCATGTTGTTTTATTTATTAAATTTTTATTTTTACAACTTTTTTTTATTAATAACTTTATATTTCATAAAAACAAACGGATTTACCTCAATTTAATGTGTCTAATAACATTTAAAAGCAAATAAAATAAATTTTTATTAAATATGAAATATGTACTGAAATGTATTAATAGCAAGAAAAATATGTAATAAATAATAAGTAATAACTAACAAGTAATAAGTAATTGCAAACGACATAGTTTTCAAAAACAAATACAAAAAAATTTTTTTTTAAATCCATGCGACGCTACTAAAAATCGACATATGCTTATAGGTAAGGTCGCGAACGTACGCTACTTTGACAATCAATAAAAAAAGATTGGTTTGAGTAACCCCAACGATTTTTATACCCGCTACCCATAGGGTAGAAGGGTATTATAACTTTGTGCCGGCAGGAAATGTATGTAACAGGTAGAAGGAGGCATCTCCGACCCTATAAAGTATATATATTCTTGATCAGCGTCAACAGCCGAGACGATATAGCCATGTCCGTCTGTCCGTCTGTGTGTCTGTCCGTCTGTCCGTATGAAACACTGGATCTCAGAGACTATAAGAGATAGAGCTATAATTTTTTTTCGACAGCATTTGTTATGTTTGCACGCAGATCAAGTTTGTTTCAAATTTTTGCCACGCCCACTTCCGCCCCGCAAATCAAAAAAATCGAATAACAAGCGTAATTTTAAAGCTAGAGTTCCGAATTTTGGTATATACAATAATAACTATAGTATTTATGATTTCTGAAATTTTGGTTGCGATCAGATAAAAATTGTCGAAGTTATTAAAGAAATACTTTTGTATGGGCAAAAACGCCTACTTACTAGGGGTCTTAGTTGCTTTGGCTGACAATCTGGTATATTGTGCTGTCTATGGTATATTTTGAATACGGTACTATGTCGATATACCAAATATACCATTCGGTATATTTTTAGTATTTTTGCAGTATATTTGGTATATTTTGAGAAAATATCGCAAAATATATTTCTTTTATTCAAAATGGGTAGCGGGTATCTCACAGTCGAGTACACTCGACTGTAGCTTTCTTACTTGTTTATATTTAAAATATATGTACCAAAATCACTTAACACGCGAAGTTTCATTTACCTGCTTGCACTTATTGCGGATCAATTACAATAAAATGATGTTTTCGGTCGCGAATTTACGATTTGAACATAGATAAGAAGCAAAATAAAAATGAAAAGTTAATTGAACTTTTTTTCGCTCACTTTGCATTTTTTATCTTATTATTGGATTGCTATTAAGAGATTTGGTAGAAAAAAATGCAAACATATCTTATGTTTTCCTTGTGAAATAATTAAACATCAAAATGCATAAAAAAGGAGCTAAAAGTGAAAAAATTACATTTTTTCAGTTTGCAGGCAAATTTTTTTATAAAAACAATGGAGATATGCTACGGATCCATTGTATTATGAAAATTTGGATATTTCTTTATGACATTATACAAAAAAATACGATGAATGTGAAGATTTTTTTTTTCGGTCGTGGTTTACCTTTTTTTGGGAATTGCCCATATAAGAATTTTTTTTGGTGGGATCAGGCCTTTAAAAATGTCTCTTTTTTTAATCTAATGTTCGTATTACATTCCCTCACTATTGCTTCTAATGACCCTCTTAAATTCATCCAAACTAAACCAGCAACACAAATACTTAATATTTTTGTAAGCTTTTATTACTTTTTTAATATATAATATATGTATATACGTTAGATAAACTTAAATTTATTTCCAGTATTATTTGACCACTGATTTTAAAAATACAAGCTGTGTTACATGTCGATCAGTCATACGGCTGCGTGAGTCACACACTACACATTTGATAGCCGAAGCCATCCTTTCTGAGGATACTGAGTTACCTGGTGTTATCAGGTAACGTAGTGCCAACTTTGAAATGTGTGGCATTGTCTGCTGTTGGGAAGTCCAGAATTCTATTGGGTCAGCTTCCCAATTGGAGTTTGGCAATGAAATATATAAGTTAAACTCCTTTTCAGAGGGGCTGTCCGAGCTTTTCGTTTGCTGAATGCTTCTATTGTGAGCCTCAAAAAAACTTTTTGGCGGTTGAAATTTGTTATATCTAATTCTTCCGGCGGTTGCAAGTTTAACGAGCGCTGTAAGTAAGCATATTTTAAAAATTAATTAGTATATTTAAAAGATCTTAGCTAATAATAGTAAATTACGTACTCTCTTTCCTTCGCTATTAAGTTGCATCTCCTCCAGAATGTCCTTTGAGGCTTCCAACACCATTGTGGGAGGAATGTACATACATTTTTTTGAAGCGCGGATCCAATAATGAAGCTTTAATCAAAATCTTGTTCTTGTTATAGCAGACCAACATATTGCTAAAACAAAGTTTATTAAACCAATTAAAAACCAAAAAAGAAATAAATCAAAGTAGGTAAATTATTTGCAAACTAATATGATCTGTACTTACGAAGAGCACAAAACACAGGTCGAGCGAGACGCAAGATAGATAGGCAACTACAACACCAAGAGAGGGAGAGTTACTATTCTAAAGAGCGTTGAGAGCACAAAGCACAAGCACTGAGAGTAAAGCGCGGGTCGAGCGAGACGCAAGATAGACGAAAGCCAACAACAACACCAAGAGAGGGAGAGTTAACTATTGTAACAGCGTTGAGCGCAAAGAATAGCAAGTGAAAAAAGAAGAGCGCGAAAGTAAACAAAAATACAAAAACAAAGTGCAGCGGCAACGAAAACAGAATTGTTTTGCTAACAAAGCAAAGCTAAGTTTGACCACACAATTTGTTGTTATATTTTCAGAAAAATGATAATAATATACTAAATACAAGAAAGCACACAACGATTTAATGATCTGTAGTTAAACACAAGTGAGAGAGTAAAATTAATGTTATATTAATTGTAAATAAATATGAAATTTAATGAAAAATCACAAAGTTTAAGAGGGAAGAAAAAAAACACGTCCGACTGCGACTTCGAGAGCGAGCGAATTGATTTTGGTTTCGCATTAAATCTTGCACAGTTGTGCGCATAAATGATATATGTAAATTCCGTAAGGCTTTGTTGTAGGCTGCATATCATAGTTTCGAAGTTGCTTTTTGGCTGCTTCGGTGATTGATGCTGCTGAGCCATGCTCGGTTCTTAGTATGCTGATTGCAGAAATGAACTTTTTTGAGGCAGGGGTAGCCGGTCGTAATTTTGAAGCGCGTGTCCTAGTGAGGATCTGGCTGACCTTGTATGACCATATTCTTGGCAGTTCGCACATTGTACCGTACCATTGCGTTTGTGCGGTTCCTCAACTGTAATTCGGCGGTGCAGCAGGAACTGAAGATTGTATATAGGGTGCACTTCGTATTTCTTCAGGGGCTTATTTTCTGGCTGCGGCTTTCTGTTGCCCTTCACAAGGGGTATTATGTGGAAGTTATCCTTGCCAATAAGCACAATAATTTTGTTGAGAAGACCATTGGAACTTTTTTCTCGTATATAAATAGGCGGAGGCTTTGGCTTCCTTTTCTCGACTTCAGTAGATTCGGCCGCCTCAACCTCATTGGGGTCTGCCAAAGTTTTATATCGGTTTGAGTTCATGTCCCTTTGTATTTTGCAGTTAGGCTAGCATTACCACGGGTTATTTTGCGTTGAGAATTTAGGGTGCTCGTCCTCCGTTTGCTTTGAATGTGGCGATCCATACCAGTCTGCACAGCCGACTTAATATGTTCACTGTTTTTGTTCTGTTTTTCAGGCAGCGTAGCGGCAGACGTATTAATGTTTGCGCTGCTAGCAATACAGTAGCTGTTGTTGTTGTTGTTACGGTTGACGTTGTCAGCGAAATTGCGGTACTGTTTACTGCGCTCTTAGGCTGCAGACACATCGATGGTAGCGAAGGAGAGCAAGAGCGAGCTCTATTGCTCTCTACGTTTAAGAATTCGGTCAAGTTGGGGATAATTGACCGCTAGGGTTGCATGATATTTAAAAAAATATCGTATCAATGATATTTTAATTTTTTGAAAAATATCAAAATAATTTTTTTAAATATCAAGAAAAAATATCGATGTATCGAGTATTTATCATATATGGGCATTTCCCAAAGTCGCGAACGTACGTTCGTACGAGATAAATTAAAAAAATAAAATCGAAAACAAACGTTTCCTGAAACTTTTTTTTTACTCTTCGATAGCATTTGTTTAGCTCTTGGGTTAGTGTAAATTATGGGCTTATCGATTTTTAATTTTCATAATATTGTCAAAAAACATGCGGTCGCGAACGTACGCAAAATGGAAGTCGACTTTGGCTTAATACAGTAAAATACAAAACTCTGCGAATTGAGACGGAATATTTTAAAGAAATAACTTTACTTTTAAAGTAGAATCATGTTGCTTTCTATTAAGTCTACTCCCAAGAAAATATCTCCATTTATTTATTTTTAATTTAATTAAGTTCCGGTCGCGAACGTACGATTTTTCCATGTTGTTTTATTTATTAAATTTTTATTTTTACAACTTTTTTTTATTAATAACTTTATATTTCATAAAAAACAAACGGATTTACCTCAATTTAATGTGTCTAATAACATTTAAAAGCAAATAAAATAAATTTTTATTAAATATGAAATATGTACTGAAATTTATTAATAGCAAGAAAAATATGTAATAAATAATAAGTAATAACTAACAAGTAATAAGTAATTGCAAACGACATAGGTTTCAAAAACAAATACAAAAAAAATTTTTTTTTTTTTAAATCCATGCGACGCTACTAAAAATCGACATATGCTTATAGGTAAGGTCGCGAACGTACGCTACTTTGACAATCAATAAAAAAAGATTGGTTTGAGTAACCCCAACGATTTTTATACCCGCTACCCATAGGGTAGAAGGGTATTATAACTTTGTGCCGGCAGGAAATGTATGTAACAGGTAGAAGGAGGCATCTCCGACCCTATAAAGTATATATATTCTTGATCAGCGTCAACAGCCGAGACGATATAGCCATGTCCGTCTGTGTGTCTGTCCGTCTGTCCGTATGAAACACTGGATCTCAGAGACTATAAGAGATAGAGCTATAATTTTTTTTCGACAGCATTTGTTATGTTTGCACGCAGATCAAGTTTGTTTCAAATTTTGCCACGCCCACTTCCGCCCCCGCAAATCAAAAAAATCGAATAACAAGCGTAATTTTAAAGCTAGAGTTCCGAATTTTGGTATATACAATAATAACTATAGTATTTATGATTTCTGAAATTTTGGTTGCGATCAGATAAAAATTGTCGAAGTTATTAAAGAAATACTTTTGTATGGGCAAAAACGCCTACTTACTAGGGGTCTTAGTTGCTTTGGCTGACAATCTGGTATATTGTGCTGTCTATGGTATATTTTGAATACGGTACTATGTCGATATACCAAATATACCATTCGGTATATTTTTAGTATTTTTGCAGTATATTTGGTATATTTTGAGAAAATACCGCAAAATATATTTCTTTTATTCAAAATGGGTAGCGGGTATCTCACAGTCGAGTACACTCGACTGTAGCTTTCTTACTTGTTTATATTTAAAATATATGTACCAAAATCACTTAACACGCGAAGTTTCATTTACCTGCTTGCACTTATTGCGGATCAATTACAATAGATAAGAAGCAAAATAAAAATGAAAAGTTAATTGAACTTTTTTTCGCTCACTTTGCATTTTTATCTTATTATTGGATTGCTATTAAGAGATTTGGTAGAAAAAATGCAAACATATCTTATGTTTTCCTTGTGAAATAATTAAACATCAAAATGCATAAAAAAGGAGCTAAAAGTGAAAAAATTACATTTTTTCAGTTTGCAGGCAAATTTTTTTATAAAAACAATGGAGATATGCTACGGATCCATTGTATTATGAAAATTTGGATATTTCTTTATGAAATATCGTGGTTTACCTTTTTTTGGGAATTGCCCATATAAGAATTTTTTTTGGTGGGATCAGGCCTTTAAAAATGTCTCTTTTTTTAATCTAATGTTCGTATTACATTCCCTCACTATTGCTTCTAATGACCCTCTTAAATTCATCCAAACTAAACCAGCAACACAAATACTTAATATTTTTGTAAGCTTTTATTACTTTTTAATATATAATATATGTATATACGTTAGATAAACTTAAATTTATTTCCAGTATTATTTGACCACTGATTTTAAAAATACAAGCTGTGTTACATGTCGATCAGTCATACGGCTGCGTGAGTCACACACTACACATTTGATAGCCGAAGCCATCCTTTCTGAGGATACTGAGTTACCTGGTGTTATCAGGTAACGTAGTGCCAACTTTGAAATGTGTGGCATTGTCTGCTGTTGGGAAGTCCAGAATTCTATTGGGTCAGCTTCCCAATTGGAGTTTGGCAATGAAATATATAAGTTAAACTCCTTTTCAGAGGGGCTGTCCGAGCTTTTCGTTTGCTGAATGCTTCTATTGTGAGCCTCAAAAAAACTTTTTGGCGGTTGAAATTTGTTATATCTAATTCTTCCGGCGGTTGCAAGTTTAACGAGCGCTGTAAGTAAGCATATTTTAAAAATTAATTAGTATATTTAAAAGATCTTAGCTAATAATAGTAAATTACGTACTCTCTTTCCTTCGCTATTAAGTTGCATCTCCTCCAGAATGTCCTTTGAGGCTTCCAACACCATTGTGGGAGGAATGTACATACATTTTTTTGAAGCGCGGATCCAATAATGAAGCTTTAATCAAAATCTTGTTTTTGCTCAATCCGGTTAAATATTCATCTGATTTTTTTATAAGAACATCCTTCATACTTGCTTCGTTTTGTCTGAAAATGTAGCAACAATTAACTTACCATTGTAATGACGAATAACAAATACCATACCCTGGAAATTTTCAGCATTCATAAACGATTTAGAAATAGTTGTTTGCATCAAATCTTCATCTGTTTTTGAGGAGCTCTAATAAAATAATTTTATATATTAGATACATAAAAACACAAGTTTCTAAAAAAATTGCGACATGTTAACATTGGCGTTGGCGCCAAAACATAGCATCACTGTGAGTGTGTGTGTGTATATTTTAAAATGGAAAATCACACCTCTTTTTAGACATGCATATATACCTTGCTAATACATTTTGTGTATGCATCCTGGTGCTTATTTTTTAGGTGCGACAATAAATTTGAACTATTGCTACTAGCTTTAATAATTTTAGAACATAAAGTGCACTTTCCGGTTTTTTCATTAAGTTCATAATAAGATTTCGCGGAGCTCATTTTCACAACTTGCGGGTTTCCAATTGAAAATGAATAGTTTGACCGAAAACAAAATATCGGAAAATATAAAAAAAAATATTTATTTATCGATATTACGGCTTTAAAATATCATGATAAAAAATATTTATTTTTTTTCGAAAATATATTTTGATATATTTTCGACATCCCTATTGACCGCACTTGCAATATTATCGATCGCTTTAAAAGATAAGTACGCGTTGTTTCTTTGTTGTGAGAGCCGTCTCTCGTCTTGCCCATGATACAATTATACATGTATGTATAATTGTATCATGGTCTTGCCCACGGTGACGTTGTGCACGAATGTCGATTTGACTAATTGTAATCGAGATTGATTTTAATTGTTATGTTTTTAGGTATCGTTTGTGCCAGCAGTTGGGGGGTTATCGATATATCGCGAGGCGATATATCGGAGATAAGAAATGGTAACTCCAGGGGAGGGAGGAAGTTTTAAAATGCTCCTCCTGTTAAATATGAGATGAAAAAAGAACGTCAACTTTTTTCACGAGAGGTTAGCATGTGGATTTTGCTGAGTAGAGGAGTTGATTCTTGATCGAGGTTGGAGACGGTCCACCGAGAAGAAAAAAAAGAGGTCGGAAAATTGGTGTCTGTACGAAAAATTGTGTGCATACGTATTGCTGCGAGTGTGTGCGCGAAGAAGGCAATAACAGCTACAACCACTGCAACGACAGCAACAACCAGAGCATCACCGCTGGACAGGTGCGGACAACCGTCACCGCAAGAGGGACAGCGAGCGTCAGACGACACCGCCAACGCTGAGCGAGAAGCAAAAATTCGACTGGTGAGTCAGTGCCAGGCCCGTGCTCGTTCTGATCTCCAGTGCGACACGCCCCAATACCCGCATTACCGGTGGTAACGATTGCTCGATCGAGCTCGAGTTGTCGATCACAAATTGTTAAAAGATATAAAAAACAAAATAAAAGACATTATAAATTGGAAAGTAAAGTAAAATAAAGTTCGAAATACAAATTAAATTAAAATAAATTAAAATTTATTTCCTTGTAAAAATTACAGAGTAGGGACGACAAAATACATTCATTTAATACAAATATGCTTTAAAAACTACTTGCGGCGGGATTGATGCATTTGTATTTACTAATTGATATATATATATGCAGATATTTTCTATATCACCTCACCCATATCGCCCTTAACCAATCCCAAGAGCTCTTAGGCAGGTCAAGGTAGATGATTAAGCGATGTAAGTAAAGGTATGCAAATGTAAACAAACGTGCGTATATAAAATTATAAATGTGTAAATATATATGCCAATCTCCCGAATGCGCGAACTATAAAAGTTGTTCTTTACGCCGTTGTTGTTTCGCTCCGTTCCTACTTCGTTATTTGGTACTTTGTTTGCATTGTTGTTTGCTTTTGCTTCAAATCCTGTTCCGTGTAGCCGTAATAAAATTTAAATATCTGGAAATAAAAAATAAATTAATTAAATGTTAGTAACTAAGGAAATTTATGGATGATATAATTGTAATTACCTTGAACATGGTTGTGTGAGTCATCTCAGCATGGTGGGGAGGGGAATTCCACAGCGCTACCCCGGATGAGGAGCAGCCACTGATGTGGTGGTCAACGCAAGCGAGATGGCGCCGATGTGGCCATCTCAGGCAGGGAGGGTACGCCGGGGTCCAATTGGGCCCTATTCGAATACAAATTGGATCAATGAGAGTGTTTATTGTAGTTTTTCTTTATACTTACCGTCGCCAATAGTTTGTTTTTTTGTATTTCCTTTTGTTTAGCGCAATTTTCAATTGCGCGGCAGCTGTTTGTTTTGTTAGTGATGCGTTTCTTCCGTCTTTAACCAGCTGTTTTTGTATCGGTGGAGTTATCGATTATGCGGACTGCGAGCCAGGGATGGAACTCCACCTGAGTACCGATGAGCCAACCGGCGCGGCCCCAAGGACAGCGTTGCCAATTTAGCTATTTCCCCGCTAGATCTGACGGTTTTCAAAAGCAAAATGCGGGATAAATTGAAAACTAGCTACTAGCGGGAATTAAAGCTATTTTCAAAACAAAACTGTCGGAACTTTAGTTTTTTAAAAACATTTGGTAACTTTGTGTATTTTTATGTTTTACGATGCCACACTTTAAAACCTTACAGTATTTTTGCATTGCAATGGTAAAAACATCGATATGCCAAAAGATCTTTACATTATTATCGATTTTTACTAGTGTTTTACTATCACCATCTGGGTATTTCACGCGCATGCCAAGACAAAAAAGCACAAGTCTTCGTCATCTGTGTTTTCACAGACGAACACAATAACGTTAATTCCATCTGTCTCTTCAAAAACCTGCCGGCAAAAGACGGCATTGTCTTTGTATGTTGCGGGGCATTCGTCGGTGAGCCCCATTGACCATTTGGGATTGTTGGGCGTGACAAATTTTTAGGATGGCGGCTCTAAAGCTACATAGAACAAAGTGCACCAGTATTATAACAAATATTTTGGCTCCAAGCTTTAAATCGTTATTAAAGGAGGGTATCGGTGATGCCAAGTACACCTTGTTGCCTGATGAGAGTGCTGATATATGTAAGTGTCAGCAAGACACTTGGTAAGTTAAAATGCTAATCATCCTAAAACACAATAAAATATATATTCTATATGCATAGGTGTTGCCATAAACTATTTTAATTCAACACGTAGCTTTATATTTTGGCTATCATCCTAATTTTCTGGCGGTTTCTAGCGTTTTTCATATCTTACTTTAGCTATTTTATAACCAGAAGAGTTGGCAACACTGCCCAGGGAGGACAAACAGTCCGTAACAATATGGCGCCCAATTGAAATTTGAATTCAAAAAATTAAAAAAAGATAGTTCCAACGATGTAGTGATCATCTGATGTCTTATGTGGTACGAGGTAGTAACCCATAATTGCGCAGCTCTGATCGGGATTCCATTTGGTGACAGGATCCAAATCTTAATGTCATTTTTTTGTAGCAGGATTTGTTCATTTTGTTGTTGATGTGCGTGTGTCACTCTTACGTTGAATTAGAGAGTTTGCAACGTGTCTTCGTAGCCTGGTGGAATCAACGAACAAATACTGTGATAGAATTGTGATATTAGGTTAGCATTGTTGTATAGGTACTTTCTCTTTGTTGTTTATGTTTACTATTTGTTCCGTCTCATTTCGAGTGGCGCTGGGTGTGTGCTGGCCTGATGCTCTATTATCAGCATAGGCGACAGGTGACCCAGATCGATATAGGAGCGATACTGCGCCGCACCTGCCACACAGCGGACACCAATCGTGCTCAAAAGCGAGACGGAATCAAAATAGATCTCAGGTAGCGCTCCTTGGATGCCATCCATCACGAGAGTGATGGATAGAGCATCTGATTAGTGCTTAAATGTTTGTCCATTGTTTGAATTGTGCGTAGTAATGCGTCCCTTCTGTTTGTTAATGTTATAGAAAGAAAAAGGAAAATTGTTGGTGTTATTTTTTTATTAGGGTACGTATTTATTTATGGTACTTTGGTCTGAGTAGGCAAATGTACAATAGAGACCTCTCTCGCCGAACAAAATTAGCACTCTACAAGACACTCATCCTACCCGTGCTCTTCTATGGCGCAGAAGCATGGGTAGTGTCAATGACAGATGCAGCAGAGTTTGGAGTGTTCGAGAGGAAAATTCTTCGCAAGATCTTCGGTCCCGTTCGGATTGGGGACGACTTCCGTATTCGGATGAACCACGAGCTGTACGAGTTGTACGACGACGTGGACGTGGTCCGGCGCATCACGATACAACGTCTGCGCTGGCTCGACCACGTTGTGCGTATGGATGAAGAATCTCCAGCTCAGAAGGTATTCGAAGCGAAAGTCGACTACGGGCAACGACGAAGGGGACGACCAAATCTTCGATGGAAGGACCAAGTAGAGCAGGACCTCAATCTGCTGGGTATTTCTAATTGGAGGAGGCGCGCGAAGAGCAGAGGCGCCAGGAGGGAGACGCTGAGGTCGGCCAAAACCCGAAATGGGTTTTAGAGCCACCAAATAATAATAATAATTTATTTATGGTGTTTAATTATTTATTAGAGGAGTTTATTTTGGTAGTTGTCGTTTTTCTTACTTAGCAGTAGATTGATAGGAAAATAGAAATGTCGGAGGGTCGAGCATTTAGTGGGAGGTATGGCGAGGACTTCTATGAACTTTCGTGGATTCCCGGAAGACACTTGCTGAGGCTGAGGCACTTGCAGAATTGGAGCAAGAGGCTTTGCAACCGGGAACTCAACCACCAGCAGTAGCATCCGGTATTAGAACCACAACTGCAAGTAATTCGGCGGATACGGGCCGACAAGTGTATCCATTAGTGTCGACGGACCCAGTCATCAAATCGACGGTGAGCTCGGCAATCGCGCAGGCTCATGCGACCTACCGGAGTTCGCTGCAGAAGGGGGATTTCGGCATCGATACGCGATGAAATTCGCGCAGGCTTCCTGGAGTTGATGACGATGATGCAGGAGACCACCCGGCCGCAGAATGACGGTAGGGGTGGCAGTCGACCCGCCTCTACGCAGTAAAAAATCGCTGGCAGAAACAGGAGAAATCCCGAAGGTTCACAAAAGTGAGCCGGAGCCGCCAGTGCAGACCATATGAGGACCGTTGCCGCGTCCAGACTATACAACGAGCCCTGAAGAGGTGTACGATCCGCACGCTAGGAACTGGCGGAATCCCCACGGCAACATGCGTAAAGATGCTGGAGACGGAAGGACCGAATTAGGCATGGAATCTAAGTCGTCGAGGGATCGAACTTATCTGAAGCTGGAACGGTGGAACTTGCGATTCGATGGGGCCGATTCCACTCACGCTGTGGAGGATTTTGTTTTCCGCATCGAGTTCTTGCAGAGACAGTACCAATGCACATGGCGGCTAGCTTCTGGTGTCCAGAAGCCTCTCCGAGACCGTGAACTGGTGAAAATAATAAAGCGCGGGTTAAAGGAAGGCTTGGCAAGATATGTATATGCTATGGATATACTTACGGTGGACGAGTTGCGACAAGAATGTATCGAAGTGGAGCGATACATGAGTCGACGAGGACGCTCATCGCAGGGCCAACAAACCCGGTATCCGCATGGAGTCAAACCGGCAGTTTATGAGGTTGAAGTCCCACCTCAGCGAGACGAGAGTCCATCCAAGGAAGTGGAGGATGTAGCAGCGAGGGCCCTCGAGACGAGTAAGCGGATCTGCTGGAATTGCAGGCAACCTGGTCACGGTTTCCGGGACTGTATGTCCGGGACGAGGAGCATCTTTTGCGTTAGGTGTGGCAAACCGGACACCTTTAGCCTGCAATGCGTAAATTGTCCGTGAAACACCTGGGCGAACGCGATGAAGCCGGGGCAAACGCGTTCGGAGGCGAGACCCGACCAGAAGCCGGAGTGGCGTGCCAACAGGAGCAAGTAAAGGATAAGAATGCGAATGGAGAACATAAGTTTAGTAGTATTACAACTAGGTTAAGGAGAAACATCGTGGATGAAGAAGGAACGAACACATTAGTGAGAGGAAGTACACTAACAGGCTTACCGTATGAAGAACGTGTTCGGGCATACATGTCGGCACGAAATAGAATTTTTGGTGAGCGGCAGTGTGAAGGAATGCCACTGGCCACGAAACGCGTCATAAAGACACGCGCTCGTTTTCGTCGGCGAAGGTTAACGAGGAGGCAAGTCGTGGAAGCAGTTCGGAGCGTGGAAAACAAAGATCCCCGAGTCTTTATAGACGTAGTCATCGGTGGACAAGCTTTAAAAGGCCTTTGGACTCCGGGGCATCCGTTAGTCTGCTGGGGCGAGGATGCCGAGAGCTGGTCAGTAAGATGAACTGGAATGTTAAGCCGTACGCGTCCATGGTCACCACTGCTGCAGGAGCCAGCCGACCGATCCTAGGACGAGTCAATCTGCCAGTGCCATACGGCGATAAGTCGGAGCAAATAGCTTTCTTCATGTGCCCCGATTTGAAACAGGAGATCTATTTGGGCATCGATTTATGGAGAGCGTTCAACATCGCTCCGAATTTGTTTGGAGAATTGGGCCACCAAGAGTCACCCCGAGATGTGTCGGAAGTAGCCACTGTTGAAGTGGATTATTACCGAGGCGAGGATGTTGTCGAGTCTGATCCGGAGATGTGGGACCTGGATGAAATACAGAGGAGTCAGTTGGAAGCCGTGAAAAGCGAATTTCTTCAATTTAAAATTCATGGATTGGGCAAGACTCACATGTTGCAGCATCGGATACAGCTAGTTGAAGGAACCGAACCCGTGAAGGACCGACATTTCCCTCTATCCCCAGCAAAACAGGAGATCGTGTGGAAGGAATTTGACAAGATGCTTGTGACGAATACCACGAGGTTCTACTCGTCTAAGCCTACTCTGTCTAGGTAACTTGCCGGCTCAGTTCAGGGCTGGGGTGGGTCTTTGGCTTCGACTGGGTAGTAAGTCATCATAAATTAAAGTGTAGACAGAGTGTAATACTTGGGGAGAGGGACAGTACTCATTTCGCATCAACCTTAACGTTCGCATATCCAGTGCCCAATTAAAAGTAAAAGTTTAACACATCATTGTTTTCTTCTCCATGTTATACAGTATTTTCTTCATTCTTCAACGTTACGTTAATTTGTTTTGTTTAAAACGGTTGTCTTCATGACAACCATGTGTTCCAACACGGAACACACGGAATTGAGAGCCTCACAATCACAACCCCAATCAACTATGAATACAGACACGGCTATGCCGTACTTACGTACTTTCGATGTTAGCAGGCCTGATAACCGATGAATCCGTCGTAGCATATATGATTGTTGATGATAGCTGTTAAAGATGATAAAGCGTTATGATTATCAGGCTATCGAATCCCTATGTACCCCATGTTGGCTGTATAAAGGTCGAAAAAATGAGTTAGTTGATTTGACAAGTACTAATTACAGATTCAATTTAATTTTTCAATTTTTCAAACCATGTTGTCACTCTTAGTGCAATTTATAAACGAAAACAATCCACTGCAAATGGTACTGGCGTGTTTTGGTGGAGCCGTAGATCTCTCTCCGGAGGATCTACGCTCCTTAGAACGTCTCTATTATCGCCTTTGCCGAGCCGCTATCGAATACCGTTTGGATAATCTGCAGCGAAGATTCGCTGCCGGGATTACTGCCTTATTCTCGCTCTAGCTGGCGAGGACCGCAATGTGCCACACCTATTCCACTCTATAGAGGGTCTAGCGGGTGCAATTGCCAGCGGTATGGCCAATAAGCTGCATAAAATAACATTTTTACCGCAAGGTCTATACAGATTGACACAACTTAGCAATCAGTGGCAAAGGGAAAATTTAGCAATTCCAATTTCTCTAATAGAGACGGCCACTCCAGGTTGGATGCCCAAAGGTGTTGGTATTCCTTTCTTGGTTACAGTACTATTTTATCTTTATTTTTGCAATTTTTTCTTTGCAAATTTTTTGTCTGATGTAATACGTATGTTCTTAGTGAAAAAGTTGCAAAAGTGAAAATGGCTGCCCTTAGTGAGTGCTCAAAGCATCTCTGTGTGGATCAATGCAATTCTCCCCGTTCGATAGACTCAACAGTTGAGCTATGCTAAGTAGAGTTGCCAACTTAATTAAGGCTTTGGTGCATCAGCTGATGTTTTGATTTTGTGACAATCAGATGTTTTGTTTTTTTGTTTTTGCAACTCTAATTGTCATTAGACAACTACCTTACATGCTTCAGTTGGGCATCATTGAAGAGAGCAACAGTCCATGGAGCAATAGGACGACGGTCGTCATGAAGCCCGGCAAAAATCGATTTTGCTTAGATGCTCGGAAGCTGAATAGCGTAACGGTGAAAGATGCGTACCCCCTTCCATGCATCGAAGGTATTCTCTCGCGGATCGACGAGACGCACTTTATCTCAAGTGTTGATTTGAAGATTGCCTTCTGGCAAATCGAGCTGGAGGAAAGCAGTAGAGCCTATACAGCTTTCACAGTTCCGGGACGACCGCTGTACCAATTTCGTCACATGCCACATGGCCACATCGGGTTATGCAATGCAGCACAGCAACTTTGCCAACTCATGGACAAAGTAATCCCGACGTCTCTGAGGTCCAACGTATTCGTGTACTTGAACGATTTGCTAATCATCTCGGCAGATTTCGACACGCACCTGAAATATTTAAAGTTAGTGGCGGAATGTTTAACGAAGGCGAACCTCACCATTGGCATGGCCAAATCCAAATTCTCCTTTAGGAACCACAACTATTTAGGTTTCATCATAGGTGGAGGCACTTTAAGGATGGACCCGAGCAGAGTGGAGGCCATCAATAACATCCCTGCTCCAAGAACGGTCAAGGAACTGCGTAGCTTCTTGGGTACGGCTGGTTGGTATCGGAGATTCATTAAGAACTTCGCAGAGATCTCGGTACCACTGACAAATGCTCTAAAGAAAAGGAGTGGGAAGTTTCAGCTGAGTGAGGAAGCCGTGGACGCTGTGGAGAAATTGAAGAAGGCACTTACCACGGTACCCGTTTTGGTGCATGCCGATTTTAAAAAAGCCCTTCTACATTCAGTGTGACGCATCGAACTTCGGAGTCGGAGCTGTTTTGTTCCAACTGGATGATGAACAGCAGGAGAGGCCGATCGCGTTCTTTTCGGCCAAACTCAACCGGCACCAAATCAATTATACCGTCACCGAAAAAAGAGTGCTTGGCCGGGAAGTTAGCCATTCATCGATTTAGGCCGTATGTTGAAATGATGCCTTTCATAGTGATCACCGACCACGCAAGCCTCCAATGGCTCATGAGTCTCAAAGACTTGACAGGGAGATTGGCCAGGTGGGCACTGGAACTCCAGGCTTTTCCCTTCACAATGCAGTTTAGAAAGGGAACTGAGAATGTTGCGGATACATTGTCGAGAAGCGTAGAGGAGTTGAGTGTGATGCCGAAGGATCTTCTTGGGATGGAGACGACGGAGTTCGAGTCAACCGACTATAAACAGCTGGTCAACGAGGTCACCAGGCAACAATATCGGTTGCCAGATGTAAAAGTTGCCACTCTGAACTGCTGCTGTTTAAGAGAGTAACAGAGGAGTCGGTTGACGGTAGGACGACCCAGGCGAGCTGGAAGTTGTGGATACCCGATTCACTAACTGCGGGATTGATCCAAAAAACGCACTCGGACGAGACATCAGCTCACGGCGGGGTGGCGAAAACACTACATGCACTGAGGAGGCATTTTTACTGGCCTGGCATGGCGGTACAAGTACAAGACTTTGTACGAGTATGTGCTACAAGGAGACGAAAACTCTGAATTACTCAACGCAGGCCGGCATTGGAAAGGAAATGCTCACCGATCCCCCATTCCAGAAGTTGTATATAGACTTTTTGGGGAAATATCCACGATCCAAACGTGGGCACGCTTGGATCTTTATAGTCGTGGATCATTTTTCCAGGTTTACCTTCTTGAAGGCGATGAGAGACGCTTCGGCCACGGATGTCGTGGACTTCCTAGTACACGAAGTATTCTTTAAATTCGGAGCACCGGAGGTGATACACTCCGACAACGGACGGCAATTTATTTCCAAATCGTTTGAGACGATGGTCAAAGCCTTTGGAATCACCCATATGCGCACGCCGGTGTATTCGCCTCAAAGCAATGCCGCTGAACGCGTAAACCGAACTGTAATATCTGGCATAAGAGCGTATTTGGAAAACGACCACCGGGAATGGGATGCCTACCTACCGGAAATCGAAGTAGCGATATGCAACGCCGTCCATAGCGCTACTGGAGTGACGCCGTTTTTCGCTGTGTTCGGCCAACACATGTATTTAAACGGACACCAATACAAGTTGGCCAGGAAACTGAGATCGCTGTCGGATCATACTATCACCGACATAGAAGCCCGGGATAAACTGGCCATCATCCGAAGTGAAAGAGCATCTCTACAAGGCCTACGAACGCAGTCGTCAGCGCTATGATCAGTGTGCACGCCAACTTCTCCTGACACCAGGACAAGAAGTCTGGTATTGTTACGTTTTTAGGTATCGTTTGTGCCAGCAGTTGGGGGGTTATCGATATATCGCGAGGCGATATATCGGAGATAAGAAATGGAGGGAGTTTTAAAATGCTCCTCCTGTTAAATAGGAGATGAAAAAAGAACGTCAACTTTTTTCACGAGAGGTTAGCATGTGGATTTTGCTGAGTCTAGAGAGTTGATTCTTGATCGAGGTTGGAGACGGTCCACCGAGAAAAAAAAAGAGTTCGGAAAATTGGTATCTGTACGAAAAATTGTGTGCATATGTGTTGCTGCGAGTGTGTGCGCGAAGAAGGCAATAACAGCTACAACCACTGCAACGACAGCAACAACCAGAGCATCACCGCTGGACAGGTGCGGACAACCGTCACCGCAAGAGACACACAGCGCTTTAACGAGCCGGTGCAACACCAACGGCGTGGGACAGCGAGCGTCAGACGACACCGCCAACGCTGAGCGAGGAGCAGAAATTCAACTGGTGAGTCAGTGCCAGGCCCGTGCTCGTTCTGATCTCCAGTGCGACACGCCCCAATACCCGCATTACCGGTGGTAACGATTGCTCGATCGAGCTCGAGTTGTCGTCGATCACAAATTGTTAGAAGATATAAAAAAAAAGAAATAAAAAACAAAATAAAGGACATTATAAATTGCAAAGTAAAGTAAATTAAAGTTCATAATACAAATTAAATTAAAATAAATTAAAATTTATTTCCTTGTAAAAATTACAGAGTAGGGACGACAAAACACATTCATTTAATACAAATATGCTTTAAAAACTACTTGCGGCAGGATTGATACATTTATGTTTACTAATTGAGATATATATGCACATATTTTCTACATCACCTCACCCATATCGCCCTTAACCAATCCCAAGAGCTCTTAGGCAGGTCAAGGTAGATGATTAAGCGATGTAAGTAAAGGTATGCAAATGCAAACTAACGTGCGTATATAAAATTATAAATAAATATATGTCGGGAAACAATAAATTCAGGGAAGCACAGAATTGTTGCGAAGTTGTAAATTCGGGGAAGTACAGAATTCATGAGAGAGAAAGAGATGACGATAGAGGCTCAACTTGAGAGAGAGAATGCTGAGAGAGCAGGATTGAGCATAATGATCGATGAGAGTAGATTTAGTCTAGTTTCGGTAACGAGTGTGAGCGGAACTCGCTGTGCTGCCGCATCGATTATAAAACTTAAGTGACAATGGATGAAATTACCGGTCTTCCGACATATATATGCCAATCTTCCGAATGCGCGAATTATAAAAGTTGTCCTTTACGCCGTTGTGACCGTTGTTGTTTCGCTCCGTTCCTACTTCGTTATTTGGTACTTTTTTTGCATTGTTGTTTGCTTTTGCTTCAAATCCTGTTCCGTGTAGTCGTAATAAAATTCAAATATCTGGAAATAAAAAAAAAATTAATTAAATGTTAGTAACTAAGGAAATTTATGGATGATATAATTGTAATTACCTTGAACATGGTTGTGTGAGTCATCTCAGCATGGTGGGGAGGGGAATTCCACAGCGCTACCCCGGATGAGGAGCAGCCACTGATGTGGTGGTCAACGCAAGGGAGATGGCGCTGATGTGGCCATCTTAGGCAGGGTGGGTACTCCGGGGTCCAATTGGGCCCTATTCGAATACAAAATGGATCAGTGAAAGTACATATTTATTGTAGTTTTTCTTTATATAGCCAATAGTTTGTTTTTTTGTATTTCCTTTTGTTTAGCGAAATTTTCAATTGCGCGGCAGCTGTTTGTTTTGTTGGTGATGCGTTTCTTCCGTCTTTAAGCAGCTGTTTTGGTACCGATTGTGCGGACTAGGGATGGAATTCCACATGAGTACCGATGAGCCAGTCGGCGCGGCCCCAGGGAGGACAAACAGTCCGTAACACAATACAAACATTAGCGATTTCATCGCAGAGAGCGTCTTTTCGCGTAATTGCAGATTTATTGAACCAGTCATTATATTATTATCGTTATAATATAACGTTATTATTTTGGGCAATAATTCTTCATTTATTTGGATTTTCTTTCACCTACTGGAACTGACATTTACGCAACCTTACATTTTTCGTGTATTTTATATATATATATCTTGTATTTTATTTTTTTTTGTCATCTTTTTCTTTTGGGCACGAAGACAGGTAACCTCCAGTCTGCATGCGATCAAAGGAATCCATTGGATCATAATTAGAATAAAAACTCTTATATTTATTCATATGGGGCAAATTGTACATGGCATAAAAGCAGAGTGGTGCCAAAACAGCTAAAATACAAGCATTCCGCAAATTTCCATAAATTTTATTCAGATGAGTGTCATGAATTGGAAATTTAATTTTTTTCTGAAATAAAAATAAATTATATTACTTACAAAAAAATGTATACATATATATATATAACACAAAAAAAAAAACATGTAAAAATACCTCAGACATTCTGAATGCTTTTATGTACAATGCGCTTACTAATATATTAACGTGATTTAAGACTAACAAAAAATAGATGTAAACGTCAAAACATACTATGTTTTATAAATGTTTTTGAAAACTGGATATTTACACCACTTAATTAGTTCACGACCCGACATAGGGGGCCGGGCAAACATCGATATTTTTATCGATAGTGTCGATTATCATAAGCTCTGTGTAAAAATTTTACAACTCTGCGACCACGTGCTTTTAAGTTATAAATTTTAAGGTGAAATACCTTTGAGTTTTTCTACAATATGGAAAAAAAAGGAATTTCATGTCCTCATTAGACACTGTTTTTTGATTGGAAAATCGGGAAAATCAACCATGAAGGATTGGTACAATGAATTTAAACGTGGTCGTGTCGACACCGAAGACGCTGAGCGTAGCGGTCGTCCAAAAACAGCAGTTACGCCAGAAATTATCGCAAAAATCCGATAAATGGTATTGGCAGACCGCAAATTGAAATAAAGGAGTTAGCTGATGCCTCAAAGATATCAGAAGGCAGCGGATATGAGGAAGCTCTGCTCAAAGTGGACACAGAAGGTGGCACCACCTCAAAAAAGCCACCAAGAAGACGCAGAAGGCCGGACGCCATCATTATACAGCCCACGGACGGGATTTCATATAGTGAAGTGCTCAAACTGGTGACGCGTAGCGACGACAGCAAGCTGCAGAGCGTCGGTGAGCAAGTAAGGCGGGTGAGGAAAACTGCCGGCGACGGGCTGATACTTGAACTTGGCAAGAACTCCAATCCTTCTATGCTGAGAATAAGAGATGAACTAAGCGAAGCGCTTGGCCTGAAAGCCAGAGTAAGAGCACTATCTCAGGAAACCATCCTAGAGATTAGGGATATAGACTGTCTGGTCTCTAAAGAAGACGTGGTGGCAGTCTGCAAAAACTTAGCCAAGCTAACCTGGAACTAAGTGCCATCAAAGCACTAAGGACTGGTTTTGACGGTATGCAGCTAAAAATTGTTAGCCTGCCGAAGGAGGCTGCAGCAACTATACTGCAGAATGGTAAAATTCGGATAGGCTGGACAAGCTGTAGAGTCAGAGAGAGGTCTGAGAGACCAGAAAAAAAAGAGGTGCTATAAATGCTTGGAGTTTGGACATATTGCCAAGTTCTGTAAGAGCATGACCGACCGCTCTGGGTGCTGCCTAAAATGCGGAGCAGCGGGCCACAAAGCGGTGCTTTGCAAAAATGCTGCTAGATGCTTCATATGTGCAGACGCTGGTAAAGATGATACCGGGCACTACGCAGGAAGTAGTCACTGCCCTCTCAAAGGTATTAGCGGGGTCACGCGGGGGCCAAAATGACTCAAAGGCTCCTGCAGCTGAACCTATACCACTGCTTGGCGGCCCAAGAGCTCGGGAGTTAAAGGTGGACGCGGCCTTGTTGAGCGAGCCATACAGAAGAATACAGAGCCCAAGCTACGTCGAGGACGCGGATGGAAAGGCGTCAATTTGGATATGTGGACTGGAACCGCCCCAGCTGACGGATGTACGCGCGTCGAGTGGTTTCGTGCGGACTAGATGGGGAAACCAGTGGCTATACAGCTGCTATCTGGCTCCCAGCCTCACCTTCTCACGCTTCGTGGCCATCATGGAGGATATAGCACACGACATAAGGGGGAAGTCACAGGTGATCATCGCTGGCGATTTCAACGCCTGGGCAGAAGAATGGGGTAGCACCCGGACAAACTCCCGAGGACAAGCGGTGCTGGAAGCCCTTGCCTCATCAGACCTAGCTCTCTTGAACTATGGAAACCAGAACATCTTCACCAGAGCAGGCACTGGATCGGTTATAGATCTAGCATTCGCTAGCGGCCCAATTGCGAGATCAGCGAAATGGGCCATTAGCGATGCCTATACTGCTAGTGACCACAAGGCGATCACCATTGACCTGAACCACTCTGAGCCACCGCGTGGAAACTGGCCACACGTCGGAAGTGCTTACAAAGTAGATACTCTGGACCCGGAAGCCTTCGCTGGATCCTTCGTAGTTCCAGAATTGGGCGACAACGCAGAGGCAAGCGCCGAGCTGCTCATGTGTTCAATCAAGAATGCCTGCGAGGATAGTATGGCGGTGCGTAGACCGTGCAAAGGGTACCACGTACCAGTATACTGGTGGAACGAGGAGATAGCAAACATTAGAAGGCAATGCATAAGATCACGAAGGATCTTGCAAAGATCAAGAGGCAGAGCTGACTTCGAAGTAAGAAGACTGGAGTATGCGGCTAATCGTAAGCTGCTGAAGACGTCCATTCTGAGCAGCAAGAGGGACAAATTCTTAGAACTATGCGTCGAAACCGAGACAGATATCTGGGGAAGGGCCTACAAACTGGTTCTGAAAAGACTTAAGCCAAACGTCTCATCAGTGCCCAGAGAAGAGGTCGTCCTCGATAGCATAGTGGATGCGCTGCTCACGGGCTCCTTCACTGTCCCCTCAGTCGAAGATCACGTAAAGCCCCGGCTCTACACGGAGGTACCGGATGTGACAGTAGACGAAGTGCTGCGGGCAGCGGCAAAAATCAAGGACTCCAAGTCTCCTGGACCGGACGCGATTCCAAATCGGGTGCTGAAGATGGCTATCAGGCTCAACCCGGATTGCTTTGTAGAAGTGTTTGGGAAGTGTCTGAGATAAGGAGTCTTCCCCCGCCCATGGAAATTGCAGAACCTGGTGCTGATCCCAAAGCCGAACAAGCCACTTGATTCGCCGTCGTCCTACCGACCGATTTGTCTGCTCGATACAGCAGGCAAAATATTGGAGAGGCTGGTGAGCCATAGACTAGAGGAGTCTATCCGTCAAGCAAGAGATCTGTCACCTATGCAATGCGGATTCAGAAAGGAGCACTCAACAGTAGACGCTATCTCACACGTAGCAGACATTGCAAGAAGAGCCATCGCAGGCAGCAGATGGCATGGTGGCGCTAAGGAGTATTGTATTGTAGTGACTCTTGACGTTAAGAACGCCTTTAATTCCGCAAAATGGAGCTGCATTATTGAGGCCTTAAGGCGGTTCAACACTCCGAGCTAATTAATGGGAATTTTAGAAGACTATTTTAGGAAGCGCATCCTCATGTATAGAACGGAGAACGGAACAAAATCGTTTAATATCACTGGAGGAGTTCCGCAAGGATCCGTGTTGGGCCCGCTGCTATGGAGCATCATGTACGACGGCATACTGCGCCTTGAAGTTCCAGAGAGAGTAACAATTGTAGGCTTTGCAGACGATGTGGCCTTAGTGGTGACAGCTAAACACTTGGGCGACGCTGAGCTTCTTTGTAGCGCAGCAGTAGCCACTGTCAAGGACTGGCTTGCGACAGTGGGGCTGCAATTAGCTGACCACAAAACCGAAGCGGTCCTTATAAGCAGTCGTAAAATCGTCGAAGTGGCTCACATAAACCTTGGTCGAACCTCCATAGTGTCGAGCCGAGCCATTAAGTACCTAGGTGTCCTAATCGACACGAGGCTAAGCTTCCGCGAACACCTGGAGTATGCTGGAAAGAGAGCCGCTGTCGTAGGGCAGGCATTGAGTCGAATAATGCTAAATACGCGCGGCCCTAAGCAAGGTCGGAGGCTACTACTACAAAATGTGGTTAGAGCAACAATGCTCTATGGCGCTCCAGTATGGGTGCAAGCAATGGAGGTGAAGGCTTACAGGCGAAAGATGCAGTCGACCTACCGACTCTTCGCGTTGCGAGTCTGCAGTGGCTTCAGGACCATATTGGATGACGCCGCTTTAGTGATAGCTGGCATGATGCCGTTGGATACTCTGGCGATAGAGAGGACTCACAGCTACAAGCACAAGAGGGCTAACCAGATGGAAGACGTTCACTACGTGTCGACCAACTTTAAGACAGAGTGCCTAAGGAAATGGCAAGATAAGTGGGACACATCTAGTAAGGGCCGCTGGTGCCATGCTCTGATCCCAAACATAGCCAACTGGGTCAGCAGAAGTTTCGGATTCGTCAACTATCATCTGACGCAGATCCTGAGCGGGCATGGCTGCTTCCGCAGCTACCTATATAGATTTGGACACGACAGCGACCCGATGTGCCTATATTGCTACCCCGAAGTAGAAGAAACAGCGGAACACATCCTAGTGTGTTGTCGGCGCTTTGCTAGTGAGAGACGAGAGCTCGAAGACGCGATAAGATGCAGAGTCACGACGGACTCTATTGTGAACCGTATGCTGGAGAAGGAGGAATACTGGTCAGCGGTATGCAGCTATGCAGAAAAAGTGACCACCGCACTGCGAACTCTGGAGAGGGAACGTACACACAGGCGTAACGGAGGGGAGTGAGCTCCCGTCAAGGTCTCGTGAAGCAATACCTCACGGCAGTACCACTAGATTTTCCTTGACAGTTTTCTTTCTATCCCTTTTTTTCTATATTCTAGTGCCTAATGTTATGTTATATTCATTATATTTATTATTAGATCTAGTTCCTCCGAATAAAAAAAAAAAAACACTACACACACTATTCTCGCGCCGTCTGAGGTAATTGTAGTCACACTACTACAGCTAACGGGAGAATGCGGTACCTAACGCGAATGATAACGGAAAAGAAACGAGGCGCGCGGCGTGAGTGCTACGGTTACCAGCGTATGATCACACGGCACAGTGGTTCCGCCAGAGGCCAAAAATAAAAAAATCGATCAGAAAATATTTAAACTCAATTTACACAGTTTGTCTCTAAAATGTCAAAATTTCCCATTTGTAAACCAGTTTTCGCTGAAGGCCTAGCGGTACTTTCTAAAAATAGAATCAAAAGTATAAGCACGTGTTCATTTCAACAGCGTATCGCAGCTCTGGTGAATTATTTCGGAGCAAAAGCGCACTTTAATTCGGGCTGGTAACTATTCAAGTTTATAAATTTATATTATTTAAAATGGATTTTGAAGCCCAAGGGATTTATTTTAATTTATGAAATTAATTTATACTAACTTAATATGAAATTAATAAAAACTAACTTGATATGTGAAACCCTTTTTTTTGTACCTTTTTGTGTGTCTTAAATGTGTTTACCTAAAGTTTTAGTTGTGGGAACAACACGATTCCACATTAGAATTATTATTTTTTATCTTTGTGTTAGTTTTAAGATTTTAAAATCATTAAAGTTAGGTGCGGAAAGTTGCGGATGTATGTATTTGTAATCGTTAATATTGTTACACGACTTCTTATTTTTTTTATCAACACGTTACTGCAAGCCAGTTTTGTTTTCAGTTCAAAAAAGAGACAACTCAACTGTCAATCCAAGAGAAAAAATACTTTAGGAAAAAAATACATCAACTCAAGCCTACAGAATTTTTTATTTTTATAATAAAAGGATAATTGTTGAGCTTAGTTTACTAGTCAGTAGTAAAGATGTAAAAGTATGCAACGCTTTTTGTAAAGGTATAACTAGAAGTATTTATTTATGTTATAATTATATTGATTCGTTGATGGCTGAGTAAATATCAATTTAATAAATTGGTTTAGGATGGTTTAATTTAGGATTTTTTGATATGATAATATTTTAGTAGGTGAATAGCTTGGGAATTGGATAAGATTTAACTGAAGTATGATAAAACACAAAATAGTTAATCTTTCCTATGACAGCCGTATGATTTATTTATCCGATTTAAATAAAATTTGCTAATCATTTGTAAAACTACACCAAACTTATAGTCTGGGAGTTTAGAAAACATATCTTTATAAATAAAAAATTTTTCATACTAAATTTATATTTTTAACCGATCATTCCTATAGCAGCTATATCATATAGACGCACGATATATCCAATTTTTATAAAATATATTTGTAAAATTTTTTTTTAATTTTGGGGAAAATTTTGTAACAATACAACAACTAGAAGTATTTATGGCTGCGGCTCCATACAAGCCGAACCACAGTGCCCGAGCGTGCTCGAACCCGAGTACCCCGACTACCACAACAGTAATATGCTTGCACTCTACCAATAGAGCTATCGCAGTGCCTCTTGCATACAGATACAAATATAGAGGCGAGCATGTATACACGTATACGCATACATACAACACATACATAGAAGGCGTTTTTGCCCATACAAAACTATTTCTTTAATAACTTCTACAATTTTTATCTGATCGCAACCAAATTTTCAGCAATCATAAATACTATAGTTATTATTGTATATACCAAAATTCTAGCTTTAAAATTACGCTTGTTATTCGATTTTTATACCCGCTACCCATAGGGTAGAAGGGTATTATAACTTTGTGCCGGCAGGAAATGTATGTAACAGGTAGAAGGAGGCATCTCCGACCCTATAAAGTATATATATTCTTGATCAGCGTCAACAGCCGTAGTATATAGCCGTTTTCCCCCCATACAAAATAATTTCTTAAATAACTTCTACATTTTTTATACGATCGCAAATCGGGGATCATAAATTTTATAGTTATTATTGTATGTACCAAAATTCGGAAGTGGGCGTGGAAAAAATTTTAAACAAAAAAGAAAGAGGAAAGCATTCAACGTTGCTTGATTTGTGGAGCATCATCAACCGCCAACAAGCTGCAGTGAAGCAGTTGTTTTGCAAAATATCGATGAAAATGAAAGTGATGCCCAGCAAAATATAATAAAATATAAACTAAGGGTATTCTTTGGATTTATTAACACTACCAAAGTGCAACAGAATGGTCGATCCTTTTAGAGACAAGCAAGCGCAATGCCTCGTATCTGTAGTGTAACAAAACCTTATCAGGCTTTAAAAGGCACTGATTGTCCGTGATCGAGCATGGTAGGTTGCGTATTCTTGCTATGCTCGGTTCTAGCTCGTCGGATTGGTCGGGGACCTTCCTCACTTGATCACTTGCGGCTACGCTAACACATGTAAATTATGAATACGCTAACGGAATGTACAATAATATACACAAAAAGCTTTATAGAAAATAATATAAAAGCGATTCCGCGCCGACACACGCTTCAGTGGAGTTTCGTTCCAAGAAATTACCTAGTAGAGGAATCTAGATATTATGTTTGTCGTTACAATTATTGCTTTTATGTTTACTAATTTAGTACAAAATAACAAGAAGATACAGACGATGAAATTCGTGTCGCTTCTCAGCAAATCATAGCATACAATTATGGAATGATTGATACTATATAAAAAGAATTAATTGTTGTTGCATTGTGGATTGTTGTACTGTTGTTGGACCTGGTCATCAAGAACATAATATCCGATACTAAGCCAGGCCGTGGTCTTGCGTGTATGCGGTGGGCGGTCAGAATCAGAGTTTTTGGTGCTCCGATGAGCAGCCAACCTTGTTGACCTCCAACCAAATTTTGTGCACCCAACATATAATTGTTCACTAGGGTCACACAGCGCTCTATAGTTGTCATAGATGAACCACTAGTGGCCCACAGAGGCTACCATCCGCCAGTGTCGAGCTCGATGAGCCGAATTTCTGGGGATTCTACGCCTGTATTGGAGAGATATGGTTATAAATTTCACTCCCAATTATTTCCACTTCATACCTGTATTAGTTATAGAATTTATCACTGCTCTTTTTATATATATATTTATATATATGCGTATCTCCTAGCAAATACTCCCACTAGTTTGGGTTGATCTGTTGAGACAATAAATAGGTCCGCTTTGTCCAATTGCTTTTCTCTACTTCGAAGCTCGCTTCACTTTCGACTGTACTCCACTGCATCGCATGGTAAGCAGAGCTTTTGCAAGAGCTTTGCGAAGACAGTGAGAGGCAAGTGCAGATAGTGAGATGACTACGTTAGGGTACGTCAATATTTAGCACAGCAAAAAAAAAGTTGGGAAATTTGGAACTCTTCTATTAAAATATGTTGGTCGCTCACTATTTCGGTTTTCCGTCCTGTCGTCGTGTAACCATGGATAGTACATCGCTGTTCCGAAGCGCTTACAACTAAAGCGTCTGGGCCGGTTTTTGGTTGCTGCGCCAGTGGCTTCATTGTCGGAGTTCGCCTTGCAACAACGCTCCCCTCAGTGGGCTTCTAAAAGTCGCTCTTGCTGCGTTTTGGTGGAGTCTTCTTCGGTTTAGCGAATTTCACCCTTGGCCGCTTGGGGGTGCCGTCCGTTGATTTCTTGACTCCTTTTCAGAGGTTACCTGGGTCGCCTTATGTTCGTTGCAGCAAAAGGCTGTTGCGGTCTTCAGAAGCAGCGACAGTTTATCCAGTTCGTCCCTTAGGGTTTGGTTAATACACCGCTGTCACGATGACAACCATATGATCCACCGTCAGCGTAAGCGAGCACGGCACAGTAAACGTGCAGCCAGATGATAGCTTGAGAGAGCTCGCATGTACCTTTGAGATTCCGCTCAGCACGGATCGACTACCATCTTGAGTCGCTATCTTTTGCAATAGCGCGCTGCAATTGGCGCGAATTGACGCCTCTGTGGTGGGAATCTCTGCCTCGTGCTTTCAACTTCGCAAATTTAGGTTTCTCTCCGGCTAGCACTCCAAAGTGTGGCTTAAAGTTCCTGATTTGACTAAATATAATAACTCTTCTTTTAGGTTATTTACATGTATAAAGTAAGTAAGAAAGTTACAGTCGAGTGTGCTCGACTGTGAGATACCCGCTATCCATTTTGAATAAAAGCAAAATATTGCGGTATTTTTTCAAAATATACCAAAATCGCGAATACTGAAAATATACTAATATTTGGTATATCGATATAGTACCACATTAAAAATATACAGCACAATGTACCAGATTGTCAGCCAAAGCAACCAAGACCCCTAGTAAGTAGGCGTTTTTGCCCATACAAAAGTATTTCCTTAATAACTTCTATAATAATACCCGCTACCCATAGGGTAGCTGTCGAACCAAAATTATAGCTCTACCTCTATACCGGCTACCCATTTTTAATAAGGGCAAAATATTGCAGTGTTATTTTCAAAATATACCGAAAATACTAAAAAAATACTAAAAATATACCAAATGGTATGTTTGGTATATCGATACAGCACACCATTCAAAATATACCATAGACGGCACAATGTACCAGATTGTCGGCCAAAGCAACTAAGACCCTAGTAAGTAGGCGGTTTTGCCCATACAAAATTATTTCTTTAATAACTTCCACAATTTTTATCTGATCGCAATCAAATTTTCAGAAATCATAAATACTAGTTATTATTGTATACACCAAAATTTGCAGCTGTAGCTTGAAAACGCTTGCTATTGATTTGCGAGGGCGGAAATGGGCGTGGCAAAATTTGAAACAAACTTCATCTGCGTGCAAACATAACAAATGCTGTCGAAAAAAAATTATAGCTCTATCTCTTATAGTCTCTGAGATCTAGGTGTTCATACGGGCAGACGGACATGGCTAAATCGTCTCGGCTGATCAAGAATATATGTATGTACAGTGGTTCACAGCTTATTTCAACCACCACCAACCGACAACTTTGAGTCAGTGTACTAGCCAAACTAAAAGAGATATTAACTTTATTTAAACGCAGGATTTTAGTTTAATGTTTTAACATACAAGATACTTTTTCATTTATCCTCTAATTTTTTGTTTACTATATAAAATTATTGAAAAACAAAAAAATGCCAAAAAAAGTACCAGATCAAGTTTGTTTCAAATTTTTGCCACGCCCACTTCCGCCCTCGCAAACCAAAAAATCGAATAACAAGCGAAATTTTAAAGATAGAGCTGCGAGTTTTGGTGTATATAATATATAATAAATATAGTATTTATGATTTCTAAAAATTTGATTGCGATCAGATAAAAATTGTGGAAGTTATTAAAGAAATACTTTTGTATGGGCAATACCGGGTAAGAATATCATTATCATCACAATCCAGTTTTTTTTCCTTTTTTTTATTTATTATAATGCGATATATTTCTGTTAAGGAAGAATGTAACCTCTCAACTGGTGAATTTCTAGATGATTTTTGGAAAGACGTGAAATAAAGTTGAATATTATATTGTTTGCAAAAATCTTTAAATATTTTTCCTGCAAATTCAGCGCCTTGATCGCATGCAAGTTTTTTAGGAGTACCGAACAGTACAAAGAAATTTCTCATGACTTTAACTATATTCAGACTATCCCTTGCTGGAATTACTATTCCAGATATATGTACTTATCCAGATGCAAATTTTTAAAATTGATCTATAATTGTTAAAATGATTTTGCAATTGATGCTGTACAAGTCGATGTGTAATATTTGCATAGGAAAATCGGGGATTTCTGTTTCTAGATAAGATAGTTTTTGTATGTGTCTATCGTATTTTTAGGTTTGACAAATATCACAACTGTTATTTAACCGGGACGTTTGATTTTTAAGTTGTGGAAAATATATTTCCCTCTTCAAATGAGCTACCTCTATCTTGTTGTTTATATGGGCAATTCTCTGATGTCGAATGCGACATTTGTACGCATTCAAACTGAAAAAAAACATGTGCCAAGACATTATTTTAATTTTGTAAAAATTGAAACTTATAGCTCTCGGTTAGCACTATAATTGGTGCTAAGATGGATTTTGGGCAATTGTTCGTTTTCAAGAAAATTGCAAAAATGTTGCGCATTCGCACGCGACAAAAACAGAAGTTACTTTTTCAAAAACCAGTTCAAGCACTTATTTCAGCGAAACGTGATGAAAGATTTTAATGCAATTAATTTTAATGTATTATGCATATATTTATCTAAATAGTGTATTTGGTTTGACTTAAAAATATTAAGTTGTCTTTTTTAAATTAAATTTTAATCACTGTCGCACGCGACATGTCGCACGCGACATTTTTCCATCATACTTTTTATGCTGTTTTTTGTACTTTTTAAGTTTATTTGAAGAGCATATGAAGCATTTTCATAGTTTTTTAATATATTCAATATATATTTTTGTTTTCAACTGAAATTTCATACTTTAAAAAATAACTTTAATAAAGGTAAACAAAACGAAATATATTCATAACATGTACATAAGAAACATAATTAACTATTTTAAATTACATCATTAATGTCAAAAAATTTTTTTTATGAATATGCTGTTCTAGTAGATTTCGTTTGTTGGCCATTTCAGCAAAACAAATTCATTTGGTTTATACCCGGTATAATGTGCACATTCATTCTATCATTGTTTATAATGACAAAGTCTCAATTGGCGCTTATGACATGAAATTTATATTGTTTTTTGCACATAAAAAGAGTATGCATCATCTACATTAAAAAAAAAAATAATTTAACGAAAAAAAAAATTTTTTTTTGCCATGTCGCACGCGACAAACTTTCAAAAATTCTTAAAAATGAAGTTGTGCTTATATTCATCCAAATTTTATTTTATTATATTTGGTAGCAAAATATGTGTTTGGACACAGTTTTGCATGCTCAATGGACAAAAACTTTAGATGCACTCATAACAAATGCTGTTTTTCACTGTCGCACGCGACAAAAATAGAAGCTGATTAGCTGAAAAGAAATTTACCGTTATTAGCTACTGCATCATTTCTTTTATATATTTTGTATATTCCTTGGATATTAAACAAGATATTAAATTAAGGGTATCAATGCATACTGACTCCCTTTAAGGAAATGAATCAAAACAAAACTTGCAGTAGAAATGTTCAAAACAGAACTTTTGCTCATCTTCGACTTTGTATTGAAATTTTTCAAAATGTGTTACGAGTAAATGGAAAAATCGTTTATATTAGTTAAATGTAATATTTTCCCTATAAACAAATGTGAAGAAAACATGCTTTTATAGAGTTTGAATTTTTTGGCGCCGGTTGCACTTTCTAGAGAATTGCCCATATGATAATTTTGTATTTCTATAATTAATTCTTCAATATTTTTAACATTTTTCAGTATTGTAGCAGCTCTTACAATTTTGTGAAGATTTGTTTGTAAAAAGTATTCTTTTAACACCTCTTGAATAATAGTGAAAATGTCATCTGCAGCAAAAATAACGTATACTTTTTTTGGTTTTAATATTGTTTTAAATATTTCTGTTATTTTTGTATTATCAAATGAACTATATTTTTGAAAAGAGTTGTTTTTATATGAGAGTCCGTATGTAATCTGCATATTGTATTCGTTAAGTGGCTTTTTTACGGTTAAAATTGTGTTTGTCTTTTCATTACAGTTATTTTTTATAGAAATTTTGGTGTGTATTTTCGCTAAAATGCGACTAAGTGAATCTGCTACTACAATTTCAGAACCTTTTTTATATGAGATTTCATAATCATATTCTAAAAGTTGCAGTTTCCACTGAACCAATTTAAAATTAGGTTCTTTAAAATTCATTAGCCATGTTAATGTTTGTGATCGGTGTTAGTTTTAAATTTTTGGCCATATAGATAAGGGCCAAAATATTTAGTAGCCCATATAATGGATAACATTTCTTTTTCGATGGTGGAATACTTTAATTCAGTGGGTGTAAGTGTGCGACTAGCAAATGATACTGGTTTTTCATTGTCAGGTGTGCCTTTAGAAAGGACTGCTCCTATTGCCACATTACTTGCGTCTGTCGTAAGAGTGAAAGGTTTTGAAAAATACTGATATTCTAACAATGGATCATAACATAATAGGTTTTTACAATCTTAAATGCGGATAAGAATTCTTTGCTAATTTTGACTGAATCTTTACCTTTTAATTGTTGTGTTAAGGGTTTGGTGATCGTAGCAAAATCTTTAATGAATTTTCTGTAATATCCGAGCAGACCTAGTAAAACTGATTTTATTTGTTTCCTGGTATTTGGAAGTGGAAATGATTTTATAGCACTAATCTTTTTTGGATTTGGTTTAATTCCTCTGTCCGCAACCACGTGACCTAAATACTCAATTTCTTTTCTCATAAATTCAGATTTGGCAGGTTGCAGTTTAAGGTTAGCATTATTTAATTTGTTAAAGACTGCTTTAAATCAAGATAATTAGAGAATAGAGAATATTATTATATTGTCTAGATACATTAGACAACATTTGCCATTTTGGTCAGCCAAAACGTTATCCATAACCCTTTGGAAGGTGGCTGGGGCATTTGTAAGTCCAAATGGCATTCTTACAAATTCAAAGTGTACTCCTTCAGTTGAAAATACCGTCTTGTTTATATCTTTCGGATGCATCTCGATTTGGTGATAACCGCTAGTTAAATCTAATGCTGTGAAGTATTTAGTCCTGCCAATTCTATCTAACACATCATTGATGTTAGATATAGGATATTTGTCTTTAATATTTTTTTCATTTAATTTGCGATGATCTACTACTAATCGCCAATTTTTTGTATTTGAGGCGTCAATTTTTTTTGTTACTAGGAACGTTGGAGCACTCCATGGAGAATAACTAGGCCTAATTAATTTTTGTTCCAGCAGGTTATCGATTTGTTTCCTCATTTCTTGCCTTTCTTTTTGGCTATAACGAAAGGGTTTAGTGTGAATGGGAATTTCGTCTGTGGTTCTAATTAGTGAAAGGTATGGTATTTCCATCTTTGAAAAACAGCATCGGAAATTCTAAGCAGAGTTTCTTAAGTTGGCTAATTTCCTCATTATCACGGTGCTGAGTTCGTATATAAGTATTGAAATCCTGATTATTGAATGTCGTTTCGTTATTTTCTTTTTGAATTAAGTTCAATTAAAAATAATCTTGTTCTCTACAGTTTTGTAGTTCTAAATATGTATCTAAACAGAATGTTTTGTCCTGGCTTGAAAAATTAAGAACTTCCATATAACTAAGGTTATTTTCGGCAGTGTAAAGTCCACCTGGGGATGGGACAGCTTTCATTCGTACAGAGTAAAGTTTCTGATTGCGGTCAACTTGGTGGCCGCCAGTGCGATCTCTGTCTACGAATGATTGCAAGTTGACACACAGCCTCCTCGTGGCACCTCCTGGGTAGCTATCCTAGCATCCGCTAGATAGCGAGCTAATGTGTGCAGCGGGTCATCCGGACCGTAAATGGTTGAGCGCAGGGTTTGGAACCCGCCTCGGAAAAAAGAAGCCCAAGGAAAACCAAAGCGAAAGCCTCGGAAAGGATCCCCCCTTATGTTGACGACCACCGCAAAATGAAAAAGGACTACGATTTAAGGATATGCACCTGGAATGTCCGAACCCTTAATTGGGAAGGTGCCTCTATCTAACTGGCGGATGCCCTCGAGAAATTAAAGGCTGACATTACCGCCATCCAGGAAATGAGATGGACAGGACAAGGTTGCTCCAGGCGAGCAAACTGCGATATTTACTACAGCTGCCATGCGGAGAGGCGCGAATTTGGATGCGGATTTGTAGTAAGCCGGAGACTTCGCCACCACGTCTCCAATTTCACCCCAGTGAGTGAACGGCTGGCTACAATCCGCGTCAAAGCTAGATTTTTCAATCTTAGCATAATTTGCGCGCACGCCCCGACGGAGGAGAAGGACGATGCTGCTAAGGATGCATTCTACGCGAGACTCGAGGACACATACGACCGCTGCCCAAACCACGACGTGAAGATCATCCTCGGGGACTTCAACGCAAAGGTTAGGCGCGAACGCATCTTTGACCGCACCGTCGGTCAATTCAGCCTCCACGAGACCACCTCGAACAACGGTTTCAGGCTGATTGACTTCGCCGCGGCGCGAAACATGGTAGTGAGTAGCACCAGATTTCGGCACCTCGACATCCACAAGGCCACATGGCTGTCCCCTGATCAAAAAAACGCGCAACCAGATTGATCATGTTGTGATAGACGGAAGGCATGCCTCAAGCGTGATGGACGTGCGTACGTTTCGTGGAGTCAACATAGACTCGGACCATTATCTTGTCGCAGCCAAGATACGCATGCGGCTATGCCGAGCGAAAAACGTGCGCTCCATCACGCAACGAAAGCTTGACGTCACTAGGCTGCGATCACAACGGACAGCAACAGCCTACTCCACCTCTCGGAACTGTTCCACCAACCAACCCCTCTTCCTGTTGACGCCGGCGGACTCTGGGCGCACATATCCCACTCCATGCGAGCTGCCGCTGAAACAGCCATTGGGTTCAAGCGCCCACCCACACGGAACCAATGGTATGACGAGGAGTGTCGCGTCGCAGCTGCGGCAAAAAAACGCCGCCTACAGAACAACGCTGCAGTCTGGCGCAACGCGAGCTACGTGTGAACGTTACAGGGAGAAAAGGAAGGAAGAGAGGCGGCTTTTTAGACGGAAAAAACGGGAGAATGAAAAGCGAGAGTGCGAGGAACTCGAGGTGTTGCAGGACAGAAATGATGCTCGAAAATTTTACCAACAAGTCAACCGTCTGACACATGGTTTCAATGGGAATTTGGTTACAGATACGCAGTGCACGCTGAGGTTATGGAGGGCGCATTTCTCCAAGCTGCTAGCAGGCGATGACGGCACCAATCCCGCCATTGCACTATGGGCAAAAAGTCCCGAATTGCGGCATTTTTACCATTTTTGAAGATAGAAACATGAAACTTTGTACATATACCTAAAAAATAAAGATAGAATTTCGGATTTTTTCTTTTTTCAATTGGACCACGCCTTCCTTCCCGCCCACCTTACCATGAGGTTATAATTTTCGATTTTTTTAATTTCTTTTAAAATATTTAAATATAATATATTTAATCAAATTAAACTAAATTTATTAAGTTAATATATTTTTAGCAAATTCGCATTTTAAATTTGATTTGGATCCATGTAAAATTAAATCAAAAATTAATTAGAGCCCAATATTATGTTTTGTGACTCCATACCTTGGTGCCCAGTTAATAATTTATTCTTCACAAAGGTCTTCCTCCAACTCCAGGGAACTTTGCCTGAAAATTTCGAGTTCATTATCTCCGCCTTCTTCTACCTGATTATCATTATTGTCTACATGCCCATGTTATTGGAGTCTCAATATCAGGAGATTCCAAAAGAACTATAACATCTCTTGGTAGGCTTTTTTATAGTTTAATCTTTGGCCTTTCTTTAGATTTATAGTTGAAAACAGTGGGTCAGAGGAATCAATGCTCTATTGAACACATCTGATATAGTATTCAGACGGCTGTTTTTCCCTGCATGAGAAAACATGTCGAGTTTGTACAATTTTTTGCGCTCTTCTGACGCCTTTTCGGAGAGCCACTAGAAGAAGTACGGAAGTTTCCATAATTTGGTGCCAATGTACCAGTACTTTATGCAAAATTGGAGACATTGGATACCACTCATAAATATTAATGTATAAGTACATCAAGTACCTGCTTTAACTTTTAATGGGCATACCTCAAACTCACATTATGTAGCAATTAAAATTATATAAACACTTTTCAAAACGGCATGCAACAATAGCATTGAATTTTTTGTTTCATAGACTAGTTCAAATGCTAATTTTCACTTTAACATTGGTCCTGCCTCAGTATACGTCAAGCGTTTACGACCAGGCTTTTCGGGTGGAACATCATCTTAAGAAACTCAATTATGAACGAGGATGCAAGCCATTGCGCAGGCTTTTCTGTTGCATTTTCGTAAATTAGTGTTATTCAATCCGAAAAACTCAATAAGCTTATCTTTTTTTAAGATTTGCTGAACATCACTTAATTCATTTTTATCGATATAATGCAAAACAAACTGCTTCACAGCAGTTTGTTGTCGGTTGTTGTTGCTCCAAAAATCAAGTAACGTTGAATAACAAGACGTAAATACAACTACAACATTAAGTTTTGCCGTAAATCGGGCAAAAACGGGCAAAAATGTTAACCACTATTTGATTGTTAACAGTTTGGTTAATAACATTCAGCTTTAATATTGCCTCGACCGGCCTAGACCCACAAGTTACACTCCACAGAAACACAGATACATTTGTTACCAGGAACCTAAAAACATACCAACAACACATTGCACTATTGGACAATATATCACATGTACTAAAAATTTAGTGCCAATAATTAATATTATATACCTTGACGATTAAATTCCATATTCAAGCTTTTTTGTTTGATTTAATATTTGAATATAAATCTGATCTGATGCATCTCGATTTGGTGATAACCGCTAGTTAAATCTAATGCTGTGAAGTATTTAGTCCTGCCAATTCTATCTAACACATCATTGATGTTAGATATAGGATATTTGTCTTTAATATTTTTTTCATTTAATTTGCGATGATCTACTACTAATCGCCAATTTTTTGTATTTGAGGCGTCAATTTTTTTTGTTACTAGGAACGTTGGAGCACTCCATGGAGAATAACTAGGCCTAATTAATTTTTGTTCCAGCAGGTTATCGATTTGTTTCCTCATTTCTTGCCTTTCTTTTTGGCTATAACGAAAGGGTTTAGTGTGAATGGGAATTTCGTCTGTGGTTCTAATTAGTGAAAGGTATGGTATTTCCATCTTTGAAAAACAGCATCGGAAATTCTAAGCAGAGTTTCTTAAGTTGGCTAATTTCCTCATTATCACGGTGCTGAGTTCGTATATAAGTATTGAAATCCTGATTATTGAATGTCGTTTCGTTATTTTCTTTTTGAATTAAGTTCAATTAAAAATAATCTTGTTCTCTACAGTTTTGTAGTTCTAAATATGTATCTAAACAGAATGTTTTGTCCTGGCTTGAAAAATTAAGAACTTCCATATAACTAAGGTTATTTTCGGCAGTGTAAAGTCCACCTGGGGATGGGATAGCTTTCATTCGTACAGAGTAAAGTTTCTGATTGCGGTCAACTTGGTGGCCGCCAGTGCGATCTCTGTCTACGAATGATTGCAAGTTGACACACAGCCTCCTCGTGGCACCTCCTGGGTAGCTATCCTAGCATCCGCTAGATAGCGAGCTAATGTGTGCAGCGGGTCATCCGGACCGTAAATGGTTGAGCGCAGGGTTTGGAACCCGCCTCGGAAAAAAGAAGGCCAAGGAAAACCAAAGCGAAAGCCTCGGAAAGGATCCCCCCTTATGTTGACGACCACCGCAAAATGAAAAAGGACTACGATTTAAGGATATGCACCTGGAATGTCCGAACCCTTAATTGGGAAGGTGCCTCTATCTAACTGGCGGATGCCCTCGAGAAATTAAAGGCTGACATTACCGCCATCCAGGAAATGAGATGGACAGGACAAGGTTGCTCCAGGCGAGCAAACTGCGATATTTACTACAGCTGCCATGCGGAGAGGCGCGAATTTGGATGCGGATTTGTAGTAAGCCGGAGACTTCGCCACCACGTCTCCAATTTCACCCCAGTGAGTGAACGGCTGGCTACAATCCGCGTCAAAGCTAGATTTTTCAATCTTAGCATAATTTGCGCGCACGCCCCGACGGAGGAGAAGGACGATGCTGCTAAGGATGCATTCTACGCGAGACTCGAGGACACATACGACCGCTGCCCAAACCACGACGTGAAGATCATCCTCGGGGACTTCAACGCAAAGGTTAGGCGCGAACGCATCTTTGACCGCACCGTCGGTCAATTCAGCCTCCACGAGACCACCTCGAACAACGGTTTCAGGCTGATTGACTTCGCCGCGGCGCGAAACATGGTAGTGAGTAGCACCAGATTTCGGCACCTCGACATCCACAAGGCCACATGGCTGTCCCCTGATCAAAAAACGCGCAACCAGATTGATCATGTTGTGATAGACGGAAGGCATGCCTCAAGCGTGATGGACGTGCGTACGTTTCGTGGAGTCAACATAGACTCGGACCATTATCTTGTCGCAGCCAAGATACGCATGCGGCTATGCCGAGCGAAAACGTGCGCTCCATCACGCAACGAAAGCTTGACGTCACTAGGCTGCGATCACAACGGACAGCAACAGCCTACTCCACCTCTCGGAACTGTTCCACCAACCAACCCTCTTCCTGTTGACGCCGGCGGACTCTGGGCGCACATATCCCACTCCATGCGAGCTGCCGCTGAAACAGCCATTGGGTTCAAGCGCCCACCCACACGGAACCAATGGTATGACGAGGAGTGTCGCGTCGCAGCTGCGGCAAAAAACGCCGCCTACAGAACAACGATGCAGTCTGGCGCAACGCGAGCTACGTGTGAACGTTACAGGGAGAAAAGGAAGGAAGAGAGGCGGCTTTTTTAGACGGAAAAAACGGGAGAATGAAAAGCGAGAGTGCGAGGAACTCGAGGTGTTGCAGGACAAAAATGATGCTCGAAAATTTTACCAACAAGTCAACCGTCTGACACATGGTTTCAATGGGAATTTGGTTACAGATACGCAGTGCACGCTGAGGTTATGGAGGGCGCATTTCTCCAAGCTGCTAGCAGGCGATGACGGCACCAATCCCGCCATTGCACTATGGGCAAAAAGTCCCGAATTGCGGCATTTTTACCATTTTTGAAGATAGAAACATGAAACTTTGTACATATACCTAAAAAATAAAGATAGAATTTCGGATTTTTTCTTTTTTCAATTGGACCACGCCTTCCTTCCCGCCCACCTTACCATGAGGTTATAATTTTCGATTTTTTTTTTTAATTTCTTTTAAAATATTTAAATATAATATATTTAATCAAATTAAACTAAATTTATTAAGTTAATATATTTTTAGCAAATTCGCATTTTAAATTTGATTTGGATCCATGTAAAATTAAATCAAAAATTAATTAGAGCCCAATATTATGTTTTGTGACTCCATACCTTGGTGCCCAGTTAATAATTTATTCTTCACAAAGGTCTTCCTCCAACTCCAGGGGAACTTTGCCTGAAAATTTCGAGTTCATTATCTCCGCCTTCTTCTACCTGATTATCATTATTGTCTACATGCCCATGTTATTGGAGTCTCAATATCAGGAGATTCCAAAAGAACTATAACATCTCTTGGTAGGCTTTTTTATAGTTTAATCTTTGGCCTTTCTTTAGATTTATAGTTGAAAACAGTGGGTCAGAGGAATCCAATGCTCTATTGAACACATCTGATATAGTATTCAGACGGCTGTTTTTCCCTGCATGAGAAAACATGTCGAGTTTGTACAATTTTTTGCGCTCTTCTGACGCCTTTTTCGGAGAGCCACTAGAAGAAGTACGGAAGTTTCCATAATTTGGTGCCAATGTACCAGTACTTTATGCAAAATTGGAGACATTGGATACCACTCATAAATATTAATGTATAAGTACATCAAGTACCTGCTTTAACTTTTAATGGGCATACCTCAAACTCACATTATGTAGCAATTAAAATTATATAAACACTTTTCAAAACGGCATGCAACAATAGCATTGAATTTTTTGTTTCATAGACTAGTTCAAATGCTAATTTTCACTTTAACCACTTTAACGACCAGGCTTTTCGGGTGGAACATCATCTTAAGAAACTCAATTATGAACGAGGATGCAAGCCATTGCGCAGGCTTTTCTGTTGCATTTTCGTAAATTAGTGTTATTCAATCCGAAAAACTCAATAAGCTTATCTTTTTTTAAGATTTGCTGAACATCACTTAATTCATTTTTATCGATATAATGCAAAACAAACTGCTTCACAGCAGTTTGTTGTCGGTTGTTGTTGCTCCAAAAATCAAGTAACGTTGAATAACAAGACGTAAATACAACTACAACATTAAGTTTTGCCGTAAATCGGGCAAAAACGGGCAAAAATGTTAACCACTATTTGATTGTTAACAGTTTGGTTAATAACATTCAGCTTTAATATTGCCTCGACCGGCCTAGACCCACAAGTTACACTCCACAGAAACACAGATACATTTGTTACCAGGAACCTAAAAACATACCAACAACACATTGCACTATTGGACAATATATCACATGTACTAAAAATTTAGTGCCAATAATTAATATTATATACCTTGACGATTAAATTCCATATTCAAGCTTTTTTGTTTGATTTAATATTTGAATATAAATCTGACAGAAAAAATCACAAATTTTCCCGCCAATTTTTTTTCTTAGAGGGTCCACACCATAGTCTTTAAATATGGGCGAATAACAAATTACCAACGAAATCTAAAATTTTTTAAAAATATGTTTCAGTATTCTAATTCAAAAAATAAAAATAATGTAAAAATGCCGCACTTTGCGACTTTTAGCCCATAGTGCATTGGAGGAAGCAGCCCGATACCACCAATCGACGACAATGTGGATATACCACTACCTAGCCATGACGAGGTCCGAGTTGCTATTATGCGACTCAAAAACAACAAAGCAGCCGGTGCTGATGGACTGCCTGCAGAGTTGTTTAAGGCCGGCGGCGAAGAGCTGATAAGGTGCACGCATCAGCTCTTCTGCAAAATATGGCTAGAAGAAAGCATGCCCAACGATTGGAATCTCAGCGTCCTTTGTCCTGTGCTGAAGAAAGGCGACCCGACGATATGCACCAACTACCGGGGAATTAGCCTGATTGCCATCTCATATAAAGTCCTATCGAGCGTAATATGTGAACGACTGAAGCCGTATACCAGCACACTGATTGGACCTTATCAGTGCGGCTTCAGACCTGGCAAATCCACCATAGACCAGATCTTCACATTGCGCCAAATACTGGAGAAAACCCACGAAAATGGAATTGACACACACCATCTCTTTGTCGATTACAAAGCTGCATTCGATAGTCCGACACGAGAACGCCTATATGCCACCATGTCTGAGTTCGGTATTCCTCCAAAGCTGATACGTCTTTGCAGGATGACATTGAGCAGCACCATCAGCTCTGTCAAGGTAGGAACGAACCTCTCCAAACCTTTCAATACCGTTCGAGGTTTCGGACAAGGCGACCCCCTGTCGTGCAACCTCTTCAACTTTGTGATGGAAGGGGTCTTGCGGAAAGCCGGTGTGCATCGAGCTGGCACTATTTTTTATAAAAGTGTCCAGCTCCTTGCTTACGCTGATGATATTGACATCATTGGCCGCAGCAAGCGTGATGTCACTGCTGCATTTTGCGCTATCGAAAAAGAGTCAGTAAAAGTGGGTTTGGCGGTAAACGAGGGCAAGACGAAGTATATGCTATCTACAAGCAGGGAGGCGCGGCGTCTAGACTCCCAGGTGGTAGCAGACAACTATACGTTCGAAGTGGTCAAGGAGTTCACATACCTTGGCACTGCCATTAACACTAAAAATGACGTCAGCCTGGAGATCAAGCGAAGAATCACACTTGCCAATAGGTGCTACTTTGGTCTGAGTAGGCAAATGTGCAATAGGGACCTTTCTCGCCGAACAAAATTAGCACTCTACAAGATACTCATCCTACCCGTGCTCTTATGTGGTGCAGAAGCATGGGTAGTGTCAATGACAGATGTGTTCGAGAGGAAAATTCTTCGCAAGATCTTCGGTCCCGTTCGGATTGGGGACGACTTTCGCATTCGGATGAACCACGAGCTGTACGAGTTGTACGACGACGTGGACGTGGTCCGGCGCATCACGATACAACGTCTGCGCTGGCTCGGCCACGTTGTGCGTATGGATGAAGAATCTCCAGCTTAGAAGGTATTTGAAGCGTGAGTCGACTACGGGCGATGACGAAGGGGACGACCAAATCTTCGATGGAAGGACCAAGTAGAGCAGGACCTTAATCTGCTGGGAATTTCTAATTGGAGGAGGCACGCGAAGAGCAGAGGCGCCTGGAGGGAGACGCTGAGGTCGGCCAAAACCCGAAATGGGTTCTAGTGCCACCTAATAATAATAAAGTCCACCTGAAATTCGGAAATAGTTGTGGTTTCAAACAAAAAGATTCCGTTTGTGACGTTTACTGGTAGCTGAATAATCTTCATTGATTCCTCTTCTATTGCATATATTTCAGAATTTGATTTCTCTTCTAGCTCAATATTTATTTTTGAAGTTTTTGTTTCAAGTATCTTTAATGGAATGTTTACAATAGTTTTTATTTCTTTCAATATATCTATCCCGATAAGTCCATCAAAATATGTATGAAAATCAAATAAATGAAATGGGTACTGTGACAAATCAGAGAATTCACTAAACAATGGAATCATAGTCTCGTTATGTAATTGGAATTGATTTAGTACTGTCTTAATGGCTATTGGTGCTTGTCATTTAATTTGATTTTCTTTGTGAATATAGTTAGGGTTAATAAAAGAAAAAGTATCTATAAGGAACTCGAGAGCTTTATCGAAAATCTCATTTACCATAATATACGAAAGTTTTGATTTGTTGTCTTTATTTATCAGGTATCCTGTCTGTTGTCTGAGGCTTCTTGTGGAAAATTTGCCGCCTCATTAAAATTGTGTATTTGTGCTTGTTGATCATCATTGCTTATCGAATTTCTGGACTGATAGTTGGTGGTTTGTCTATTGGATTGTTTCTGTTGATTATTATTCTTATATTCTTATTTATTTTGTAATTATTATCAATATTGTCATAATCGTTTCGATAACGCTTATAGTTACGTCTTTCGTCATTTCCTCTATTATCGTTTCTATAGTTATAACAGTCACTACTACGTTTATGACTACGTCTTTCATCATTTCCACTACTTTGCTTATAATCTATACTTCTAGTATTATAATGTTGGGATCCAAATTCTTGTTTTTGATCCTGTCTTTTCATATTTCTTTCTTTCAACGCCCATTCAAAGGCCTCCCGACGTTTGGTCAGTTTCATAGATCTTATTGTAGCTCCTAATAGGCCCCTAATTCCTGTTAAAAATAAGTTAAGTCTGCAAACAATTATTTTTTGTCTTAACACACTGCTCCGATTTTGTGGTTTCCGCTATTCTAAATAATGCCAACTTAATCTCACATACTTTGTCATATATGTAGTTGACGTAAAGATAAACTCTCCTGCACAGAGTTGTGGAGCTCGAACATAAGAGTGGGTTCATCTCTCTTGTCCGCGCAATGCAAAATGAGGGCGCCCTTAATTTCTTCCCAATTAAGACTGGCTACAGATTCGATGATGCCTTCGCTAGCCTTTCCTTCGATTTTATTTCGAATTGATCTTAGAAGTAGCTGACCATATGGCGTTTTACCAGTGCCGCTAATCAGTGCTAGGATTTCCTCCACATTGGTTATAAATTCATGTACAGTTTTTGGATTACCATCGTATACAGGTAAAAAACGAATTGTGTCAGGTATCTCCAGTGTTGATAGGACATCAAGTGGATTAACATTTTGCTTTCCTTGATCCGAAAGGGCGTACTCTGATGAAGAAGACGTAGATGATTGATCGTCTTGTCTTATTACGATAGCCTCTGTATTCTCCGATACGCTGGTGTTGTTTCCAGTTCGACTCCTGGTATTTGGAATATGGTCTTTTGCTCCTCTAATGGTAGCTCATATCTGTTTATTAGGATTTACTATTAGTGTTGGCGCATTTGATTTTGATTCGTTTAAAAGTATCAAAAAAGCTTTTGTTTTGTTCTCTGAGCGAAATTCAGAACTCATCAGCGCGTCGTCACTCTTGCTGTTTCTTTCCCGTTTCGTTGTCTTGCAATTAGGTCTACTCTTTGTTCGCGAATAAAGCGGAAATATAATATTTCAAAAACTCTATAAATATAATGTTGCATTTGGTACTTAAATTGCACCTAAATATATACAAATATCGTTTCGATCATGTTTCAACAACACGTTAAGAGGTTTGAGCACATATTGTTGCTCTCAGTCTGTGAGTCGCACTGAAACACAGAACTAACTGCAACTTTCTCAAACATCTTCCACGACACGTTCGATAGGTTTGAGTATATATTGTTCTTTAGCGCGTCACAACATCGATTTTTGTTGTATACATACGTATACACAAACAAGAAAGTTACAGTCGAGTGTGCTCGTCTGTTAGATACCCGCTACCCACTTTGAATAAAAGCAAAATATTGCGCTATTTTTTCAAAATATACCAAAAATACAAATATACTGAAAATATACCAAATAGTGTATTTGTTATATCGATATAGTACCACATTCAAAATATACCATAGACAGCACAATATACCAGATTGTCGGCCAAAGCAACTAAGACCCCTAGTAAGTAGGCGTTTTTGTATTTCTTTAATAAATTCAATAATTTTTATCTGATCGCAATAAAATATTCAGAAATCATGAATACTATATTGTATACACCAAAATTCGTACCTTGAAAATTACACTAGTAGTTGAAATAACACGTTTCTATACATACCACATTTCTATACAAGGAAGTACTAATTAGGGTAACATGTCATTAATGTCAATTTAGGGGTAATAAAGATGCAATTTAATTAGGGTAACCTATTGAAATGTCAAGTGTGAGGTAATAAAGATGCAATTTAATTAGGGTTAGCTGTGGAAATGACAAGTGTGGGATTTGTGTGACGAATCGTACGCGACCCGAGACGGGGCGATGAAAGGATCGGGATCGGGGTCGGGGCGTTTCGTCAGACAAATCCTTCGGAGTCGGGGTCGAGATCGCTTGTCCCGAGACGCCCTCGGGGTCGGAGTCGAGATCGCTTGTCCCGACCCGCCCTCGAGGTCGGGGTCGCAATCGGTCTCGCACTCGGGGTCGCAATCGAAAACGATTCGTAGATCGAGGACGAAAACGTGCAACGAACATGTGCTACGATACGCTCTCGAGGTCGAGACGGTGAGGGATCGGGGTCGGTGTCGCAATCGAAAACGATTTGTAGATCGAAGGCGCCTTGCACGCTAGCTAGCATCGCTAACTGTAAAACGATCGTAGGCGCCACGCTATCTATAAAGCGAACGAAGGTGTGGCGCCCACTTGTCTCGTCATTTCGAATGTATTCGAAATCGGAGCGGAGGAAGGACGATGTGATGACGTGACGCAGCGCCACATCCAAGACGATCGAATACGTGAACGTCTAACACGAATCAACGTTACGAAACGTGATGAAATATATTCGGAAACCCAACGCTACCTGAAAAACGATCGAAGGCGTCTTGCACGTGACGCATGTGATGTAATTCGGACGAGAGTACAACACCATTTCCAAGACACTTGAAGATAAAATAGAAAATCTGAAAGAAAACCGAATAGAGCTGTAAAAATTCCATTTCCCGTAAAGATATAGTATTCTTCTTTGCATGTTCTGTATGTAACATAATTTTATTTCCAAATACATTGTTTAAAATCGATTCTCTAAACTAACATACATTTTATAATTTTTCTTGATTTTTGTGAGCGAACAGTATAGAAATGACAGGCACATGTATCGACTCCATCCTCCACATCGTTATGAGCCCAACAGCAGGATGCGAAATGTTCACCATGAACATTAGAAACCAATGGTCCATCACATATTCTATTATTAAAATATTTCAATGATTCTGATAAATATTCCATGTGTTCAGGAAAAATTTTATCGTTAAACATTTTCATAAAATTATTTATTCCAGTTATAAGTTGTTGTATCGAAATATGAGTTGTGGAGTTGGTATTGTTTTCAATCAATATCATTTTACATTTCTTTCGATCCGTTGACGTCTACTCGTAATGATTTCCAAAAGGTGAATGAAGAAATATTTTGAGAAAAAAATTATACGATACGTTGAACTAATCCGGTCTGTGGGGTATATTCAACTAGACGATCGTGAATGAGAAGGCAATATACCTTTGTATTCAACTCACTTGGTACTCTTAATTCAGTTGAAATTTTAACATCAATTGGCCCTGATTTGACCGACTCGTTTTGATATGAAAGATCAACAACAACAATAGGAGCCTTTGACTTGAAGTCTAGTGGTGATAAAAGTGGACGAGGCTCACGGTTGTAGTAACTCTCTTGGAATTTCACGTACATATCATACAAGGCAGCAAACCGATTTTCATTGAATTTTACATTTAAATCTTCATATGGATAGACTTCAGAATTTAAATACACTTTGCATTTCTCAAATTGTTTGTAATTAGATTGCCATTTAATGTACACGCAATGACTGCAAACCGTGGACGTTCTCTATTTGCAGCTAGCTTAACGTTCCATACATGATGAGTCCCCTGTACCAACGAGGGATTTATATAACAATCCCAGCTGCGGAATGAAAGTGGAAGTGTAGCTCCACTTTTGACTACATTGAACATTTTAATTTTAGTAGTATCGCTTGGAACAATGTGGGGTACTTTCCAGCTAATGTTCTGTATAGCAATTTTATATTCAATACCTCCGACCGTTTTTTCAAACATTTCATTCATATTTTTAGCTAGCAAGAGAATGAGTTCATGTTTACAATTTAATATAACTTTTTTATGATCTTCAGCGAATCCCATTAGCATTTTTAGTGGTAATGAAAAGCTGAAATGACCTCCGCAAGATATACTCTCTCCTCCACTCCACCCGGCATTACGATAACATAGAGACTCCTGTCGACCAATGGAAAGAAAGTTTTTCAGAGTAGATGAGATTCCAGTAAACCGTGTTCTATCCAGTTCGCATCCGTTCAATTCATATCTTATTTCATCCAAAAATAGGCCATGCAATTATTTTTAAGCAAGCCGGCAACATCATTTGTTGTACTTGTGCCCGAATTTTGGTTAGTAATTTTACTAAGTGTTCCTTCAAAGTGGAGGAAACTTTCAGACGGTAATACATACAAATCTTGGTTTTGTATTGTAATACGAACTTCATCATTTGTTTTGAAGTTCTGCTGATATGGGTAATAAGTGTGATATTCTTTTTCGTGATACTCTCATCATTGTGAGGTTTATCTTGCACAAAAAATTTCATTCATTTGAAATGAAGGTAGTAATTTTACTGAATATTAAATCCAAGTGATTTTAAAATCAGTTTATTTTTTAATGATACCGCAGGTCGTGGATATGATGGTCCTCGAGATGATAATGATGATGGTGTTTTCACTTCACCTTTACATTTAGTAATGGGAGTTGTGAGGTGATGTAACGACCTTTTATTATAAATAATCATTCTGTTGCTCGTAAATGAAGACGAATTGATATAGTTTCCCTCGAAAATTGATTAATTCCCCTCCTGATCAGTTATCCGTACTTCGAGCGTGCTTATTTCTCTAGTGTTGATAGGTAAATAAATCAAGTTTCGTGGTCTAATACTCATTTTATATCCCGGAGGAACATTGATTCCAAATTCATGAAGCACATGATTTGGTCTATTACCTACATATGAGCCACTGATAATGTTGCATTCCAATCTAATTGTATTTACTTTTAAAATATTCACAGGATTATCTGAGACATAAATTTCAGTATTGTGCGGTTTTAGAATACATGCACCAAATCCAAATAGCTTTCCAATACTTCGTTCACGATTAAAATATACTGTTTCTTTTTTAGTAGTAACTTGAACTTTCAGCGTATTATTGTTGGTTTCTATTTTTAACTCATCATAAGAACCATACCCCTTTAGGACATCAATAATATATGTTGCAATCTCTTCGAGTTCATACGATCCAACAGGTATTTCTATACATTTATTTCCAATATGAAATAGATTGTTCCCTCTATCTACGTTTGGTATAGAATTGTATGTGTGAAAGTCAATGAGAGCACACTCATAATTTCTATTTAATTCAATTTGTGGGAAAAAATTTTCGGTTATAACTGATGTGTTTCCATTTAATGCAAATGTTAGTGATGTAGACATTTTGAAGTCTGAGTTTGAACTGTTGTTTAATCATCATATCATTAGTTTTATATTCATATTTTTAAAGTATAATGAATTGATCAAAGCCTTTTCTGTATCGCCCATTTTTCATATCATCACCTTTAGAGATTAGTAGAAATCCAAATTTCTCCTCCCAGCATTTTCGTGAAATTTCCATAAATGATTCATAGTCCATGTCACTGTTTACGTGATCTCGATATATATGACGCATATTCAAATCATCTTGTTTAAACATTATAATAAAATTAGCATTGTCACGTATTAAATGCTTCGGTATATGTGTGTATGTTTGACATAAATAGAATGAATCAATATTCTTATGTCTTCCCATACAAAAATAGTTTCGGATATTATCCTGCTTTTCACATGCCACATCATCGAATATCATAATGGAATTATTTTTAGCTTCGTGCGGTGATAACACTGCATCGTTTCCGGAGAATGTAAAATATCCCATTCCTTGAATTGGTTTGATAAGTTTTTCCAAATATTCATATTTGGGTTGGTATAAACTCTTTGAAAATACATAAATATTTTCAAATTTGAGACCATTGGGACTCTCTATAAGACTAAGCATCACATTGGTTTTCCACAATTTGATGGTCCAACAATTAATGCTCTAATTGTATTGGGTAGCAAAACACTATGTCGAGGTTGTTGATTATTCTCTCCATGTCCACCACCCTCAATGTTTCGTACTAGTATGCTTTTCTTATGTCTTAAAAAACGCATGTTAGTGAGATAAGTACTTCATTCAATGGGAAACGTTTGATGATTGAGGTTGCTATAAAATGGCCAAACGTTTTTATAATTTAATTAGTTCAAAATCAAAATTCAAACAGGGTAGTGGTCTTGTAAACAATATAATAGACTCTCTACCTTTGAGGCTCATATACCTGGATACAATTACTGTGGACCTGGAACAAAGTTAGAGAAACGATTAGCACGTGGTGATCGTGGAATTAATGGTTTGGATGAAGCGTGTAGAGAGCATGATATTGCATATTCAAACAGTAAAGAGTTGAGTGAACGTCATAAAGCTGACTCAGTTTTAATTGAAAAGGCTTGGAATCGTGTAAAAGCGTTAGACAGTAGTATTGGAGAGAGAGCAGCAGCATACTTTGTAACAAACATGATGAAGACGAAGAAAAATTTGGAATGGGATCAAATCGGGAGAGAAAGAAAAGAGTGAAAACATCATTGACTACAATAATCAAAAAGGCAACAAAAAAGAATAAACCGCTTGATATCTTGAGTGCAATAAAAGTTGCACGTAAAGCATTATCGAACTCGATGGGATGTAGGAAAAATGTTGTTATTCCACGTATTATAAATGTACCCAAGATAGGTGGGTTCTTGCCACTTGTCCCAATTTTAACAGCTCTGAGCGCTGTGGGTAGTTTGGCGTCAGGTAGTGCAGCAATAGTAAAATCTATTAACAATGCAAAGATGGCTAAACAACATCTAGAGGAAAACAAGAGGCATAATAAAAAATGGAAACGGTTGCATTGGGAGCTGGCTTGTATTTACAACCATACAAAAATGGATATGGTATATCATTTGCTAGAAATAATCAAAGACAAAAACGCGTTCAAAAAAACTAATAGGTAAGCTACCCAAGAGAGCATTATCAAACTTTGATATAATGTCGTTTGCCTTTAGAAAGATTCCTCATTTTCGAGGTGTTTATATGAAGGATCAATTACCCAAATTTCCACATCATTTCGAGTGTGGAATAATAAATTTAGCAGACTCAATATCGCATTGGGTACCATATTACAAGAGAGGATCAGATTCTTATTATTTCGATAGTTTTGGGAATTTACAACCACCATTAGAAGTAGTCAGATATTTAGGAAAAAACATTAAGTACAATTATGAACGTTTTCAAAATTTTGGGACTGTAAACTGTGGACATTTGTGTTTAGAATTTTTAATGTGGTGTATGTCGGTTGAAGAGTAGGGAGACACTTATCAGTGGGATGGTTGTCCTTCTCTAGCACTTGAGAAGTCCTACAGCTAGCAACAGCTAGAAAGTCAACCAATCAAAGGAAAACGTCCTTAGCTAATGAAAACCTTTGAAAACAACAGTGGAAGGGCGGAAGTGAGAAGTATAAAATCAGCTAGCCACTCGAAGGAAAATATCATTCAGTCATAACCACAGCAACAACAACAATATCATCACCATCATCAACATCCTCACCAACAGCAGCATCAACAACAACGAGAACTGCAGTATCAGCAGCAGCAGCAGTACTAGACACACACACACACACACACACACACACACACACACACACACACATACCCCAAATAATCAGGATGAATCCATCGTTTGAGGTTAGCAACGGAGAGGAGATTAACTTCACCGAAGTTAATCTTCCTCTTATTACTCCTCTTGCTGAGGACATTCAATTCCTCGCCAATGACATGGAGATTGAATCAACACTGAAATATTTGAATGGAATCAAGAAGAAACAGAAGCTCCCTTTCCGCGCTCTTCCAAGGAATACGGAATTCAGGATATATGAAGCGTCGAAGGTTCCTAGTAAATTTAATAGCAATTCGCTAAAATTAACATTGGAAAACTATTTAATTTATCTCCCGAAATGTTATGATAAAGTTGAAACTGTATACATTAAAGAATTAAATACTGGTAATTATACCATAACAAAACAGGATGATGGAGAAATTCTATTCAAATTGAAAATGTAATAAAATATATGCAAAACAATAAATTATATTAACAAAATAAAATAAAAAAAAAAAATTTTTAAATGGGGACTGGTAAATTTGGGGAATTTCAGCCTTTTTTCAGCTTTCTTTTCCAGCTTTATTAGTTCTGATACTTATTACAAATAAATGTTAATGAAATATAAATTCGAAATTTTCATTAGGGAATGGGAAATTGGGGAATTTTCAGCTTTCTTTTTCAGCCACTTTTCTTCTTTTTACATTGTGTCAATAAATGTAATTGAAAATTTAATTTCATAATTTAAGATGGGGATATTGGAAATTGTAACAGATCTGTTAACAGAAACAGGTCCGTTATCAGAACCGGATACCTGATCTGTACAACCAGGTCTGTTTAAAAGAACAGCTAGCTGTTCGATACAACCAGGTATCTGATCTCTACAACCAGGTCTGTTTAAAAGAATAGCTAGCTGATCTATTTAACAGTCTGATAGCTGATCTGTACAACCAACTCTCTTCATAAAAACATGCTAATGTATCTGTTTATTGGTTATATATGGTTATGTTTCGTAAAATAGATCACAGTACACTAATGACCACAAGACTGAAATAATCATTAATCCACTAACAGTTGAATGAGATAAATTTGAAAGAAAATGAATCAAAAAGTTTTAACTCAATTAACTAAAAGCCGATATGCTCTAAAAAAAAAAAATTTTCTGATCTTAAACAACTCAAAAGTCAGAACAGTATTGGTCTGGAGGAAACATTTAAACCTATAACTGAACCACTACATGAACTTGTGAATGATAACAAAAAATTTCGGACATTGATACCATCAGAGTTTAATAATGTTGAGACTGGAAAAAAAAAACTATGCAAAACTACTCTCCAATCGACCGAGAGAGAAACACCCCACCTAACAAGAAAAGGAAACTCACATTTCACAGTGCTAAGAGTCAATTCTCAAAACCTAAATATGATATTGAGAAGGCATTGAATTGGGGAATGGATAGTGTTAATGCTCAAGATGATGATGATGATGATGATAATGATGATGATCAATTCTATTCTCAACCAGCTATAGAAGACACATCGTTTGAAGGCTTACCTCATACCTCGAAATCGTTAGCGAGAGAAGGTTCTCCTTATTCATCAACTAAGTTTATGAAGCAAATATCCCCCACACTTCGCTTCCATTACCGGTTCAAGACTCACCCCATTCATCATTGCCGTTAATGAGTCAAGAGCCCTCTCATTCATCGAACGTGTTATCAAATGAAACAGCTATACATTCAACGCCTTCGATAGCGAGTCAATCAATCCAACATGAGGACAACTCAAAAAATTTGAATATCAGTGAACTGGCACGGGAAGATCTTTTGGATAAGACATATGGTCCATTCAAAAATGCAAGTGGACAATTAATGTTGGGGAATTCACATATTAATGTGACTCACAAAAAAATTGAATTGGATGATGGGAAAAACTGGCGTCTTACAAGTGGATTATATTCATTAATATTCCACCGCCTACCTCAAAATTATAATTCAAATGATCTAGAAATATATAATGAAATTTTATTGATAACTAATGTGCACCGGAGAAATTTTAATTCCGATGGACAGATCAGAGGAACAAGGGCAAAGAAATATACAAAAATTATTAAACCACTCTTAACAAAATCACGTACTGCCGAGTCTACACCTAAATTCTCAAAATCTATTGTTTGTGGGACTGGTTTCATGTCACTCGCGACGAATAAACCCAATTATGTATATTGGGACGATCCAAATGAGTTGGTTGAACGATTACAACTCTTAATTGCCTCTCAAACAGCTGGAAATACGAATCATACTAATGAAATTACATCAATAATTGAAGAATTGAGAGAGGCTCAAATTATACACTAAATTCATATATAATTGATTGATAACATTGAAATGAACTTATAATCATCATGTCTGTTGACAAGTTTGGACGTTATGTAAATGATAAGCAGATCTCTATTCATTTGAAACGACGTGAGAAAATACCAGGACTCTACATTGATAATGATGGAAGTTATAATATTCAAGGAAGACGTTTAAAAATGGTCGCTTACCAATTGAGAATGCCGACTTGGCGATAAAAGAATATGTGGACCAAGTTGTAAACGATTTGAGAAATTTTCTAACATCAATGATTTCAAGTCATCAAGAAAGGAATGAGAGATTATTATCCGATAAATTGACTACAGTTGATCAGCGAATAATCAAGACTGAGAAAACTACATCAGATATTCTTGATAAAATTATACGCTCTCATATTCGAAAGTAATAAATATGTCTAGACGGGGAATAATTAATGAAATACATGCTCCTTCACGTAAGCATTTTCTTAGACGTAGAGTCATAACAAAAGGGATAAACGAATTATGGCAAGCTGACTTGGTTGAAATGGGGAAGTATGCACACTCAAACAATGGGTATCGCTACATGCTAACAGTGATAGACACATTCTCAAAATTTGGATGGGGGGAAGCAATAAAGTCTAAAAATGCAAAAGATGTTGCTGAGGCCATGGAGAAAATATTTCAATCAGGGAGAGGATTCCCCAAAAATCTTCAAACAGACGATGGAAAAGAGTTCTTTAACACCCAATTTAAGATATTAATGAAACGATATGGAATCAACCACTATTCAACATTTAGTAGTCTAAAGGCCTCAATTGTTGAACGATTTAATAGATCATTAAAAGACCTAATGTGGCGTGAATTTAGTTTCAATGGGACATACAAGTGGGTTGATATATTCAAATCACTAATTTCCGTTTACAACAATAGACATCATAGAACTATACGAATGCCACCCGTTAATGTAAACACTAAAAATGAGAAACATATTTTGAAAACTGTCTACAACAACATTAAAATGTTTGCGGGAAGCAAATTGAAAATGGGTGATTATGTACGCATCAGCAAGTACAAACATGTATTTGAAAAAGGCTATACTCCTAATTGGACAACTGAAATTTTTAAAATAAGCAAAGTACAAAATACTTACCCAACAACATACTTACTACAAGACTTCAATGGGAATCCAATTCAAGGTAGTTTCTACAAAGAGGAACTGAAAAAAACAAGTTTTCCTAACACTTATCTGGTTGAAAAGTGTTAAAAAGAAAGGCAATAGAGCTCTAGTGCGCTGGTTGGGTTTCCCAAAACCGAAGACAGCTGGATTCATAAGAATGAAATTTTGTAATATTATAAGATTGAAAACAATTTTGTATTTTTTCTTTTTATTTTATCTTCAAGTTATTTATAATTTTTTATTTTTCTTAATTTACTAATATGTACACTTAATTTTAAACATTTTTTATTTTTTAATTTATACATTTTAATTTTCAATAAAGTATTGTTTTATTATTCTAAACATCTAGTTTTCTTTTTTCAACCCATCCATTAACATGAAATGTAATACTAATTGTCCTTCGTAAATGTTGATCGCACTTTCATTATTATCCATCTTTCTTTTAAGATTATTTATTTTGTTCACACTAGTTTGATTAGTTCTCTAGCGCAATCATTTGGCTGTGCCAAACTCTTGACTCCGCTTCTAAAATTGATATGGAACTCTCAATTTCAAAGGGTATTACTAAATAATGTGCTCTTGCTATAGTTGAAATCTTATCTTCTTCTATTATTCGCTTATCATCTTGACTATCTAATGTAGTTTTTGTTACTTCGACTGTAGTGATTTCATGCCCTCTAGACCTAAACATCTGCATACTAGAACGTTCTTGCTTTCCTGTATACAAAGTATTTGAATAATTTGATAATGAAATGCCCATCAAACAACATGCCTTTACCCCCTTATTTTTTTTTTTATGCATATTTCACCAGAGTTATCGAAATTTTCATAAGTGTACGCATACATTTTTGAGTGTAAACCAACAAACGCAGTCATTGGTTTACCATGCAACTCATCCTTAAAGAAACCTAATCGTTTCTTATTACATTTCTTAAACTTATACAACTCGGCCAATTCATCTGGATATTCGGACGTGTCAAACTTTAACTCCACATCATCCCGAATATCTGCATAAAAATCATTTGTTTTTATGCTGTAAATAAATGAATCCGTATCCATATAATTTAATTTGAGTGCTTTCCCAAACTTAGGTTTCATGTAGTCATAATGGAAGTCATACATTTTGTATTTTGACATCTCCAACACTACAAATCCTAAATAAATTGGTTTATCACAAATGTTGTGTAACCTCTTCATTTGAATTGCATACATAGTTTCACTGAACCTTGATGCACTATGAAAATTAGATTTTGATATTAAATCCCTGGCACATAATTTGGGTCGTCCTAACTTCCTATTTTCAACTGGATACTCCCACTCCGTTATTATCCGTACATCCACCCTTTTTTCACTGTTTTCCATGGTTTTCCATAAACAGCATTGTTCAATAATTTAAAAAATCTTTTTCAAAATTATTTTTGGCTCTGGTCCTATGCTCAGTGTTTATATCAATATATTTCTTGAGCCAGGCTTTCTGCCTAAATTGAAGGATGGAGTGAATTTTTTTTAATTCCAAGCCATGTCTCATACACTGTTTTAAAGTCTTATAGTATATGATATAATTCTTCTTTTCAGCGAGATCGGCTATTAACTTGGGAGTTTTACAACTGCTTGATGGTAGCTTGTTATCCGGACAGAATGGTAGATCATTATGTTCATCATGAACTGAGTAAGGGTAATCTAGATCAACCTCTAGAATATATCCATACTCACTATTTTCATGAATATTTTCTAGATTAAAACTCTTAATCTGATTCGTGTCTAACCATTTGAACTCACTCAGACATAGCCCAACCATACAAATTGTTTGCATCCACATACATTAAAAGTTCCGATTCTTTAGTAGGATCGAAATCTTTTAGGTATTTGTGGTTTGCTTTTGTATGCCTACATACCACCAACTCACCCCGAATTCCACTATTAAAATATATAATCATATCAATGTCAGTGAGTAACTCGAGTTCAATCTCTGTGGTTTTTAACATAGCATCCCACGACAATCCTGGTGTAGTGTAATAATGGGCTGGGTCAAGATTGTAAATTGAAGAACAAATTGTCCTAAAATTTTGGAAAACGTCTGTTAACAATAAAACATCAGTTTTCAAATACAATTCTAAGTATTCCTTCAATGAACGACATTTAAAATGATACCATACTTGGATGGCATGAGCATAATCCTCTTCTGAACATTCTGATTCTGTTAAATTACTATAGAACTTGGATCTTGGTGGGAGAGAAGTTTCATCTAGTTTTTCAACAGAATCTAAATATTCGTATGGGAAAACTCCTTTCCTGCGAAGTAATTCAAAATCTGACTTGTTTTGTACTGTGATTTCAGCACATTGAAATTCTCCTCACTCAAATTCCCGCGAGTGTGTCTAGACTAGAGGGCATGAATCTGATAGTATCCAAAAACCTGATTTCTAGCATATTTTTCCTTAGAGGGAGATATTTAGAAATTGAAATATACAATTCCTTATTCAAAGGAATAACTTTTATTTCCCCCTCAATTTCTCCAAGTTCTTTAACAAACAAATGAGAATCGTATTTGGAGAAATTGTGAAAGAATACGGGGATAAAATCACCCGTCTTGTAATTAAGATTACAGGAATTATGGGCTGCACCTCTATATCTACCTGTAAAATGACAATGATCTTTCACTCTATCATTATTTAAAATACCCTTACATATGTGGCAAATGCTCGCTTTCCTAAAATTATCTAACTCATTATGACTCATGTGCATTGGAACCACTATTTTCATGTGGTTCTCATACAAATCGGACAAATCTGACGTTAAATTTTTAATGAAAGTGCGAGCAACATCACCTCCTGTCTTCGAAACAAACTTATCTAAGCCAGAGTCAAATGCACACTTTATGTAGTATGCAAATGCTACTGGCACATGCTTATTAATAATTTTCGTGTTTACACTTACATCTAATGATACTGGTTCCAATATACATTCAAAGTCTGCATACACGACGAACGGAACCTCCAACTGACGGTGATGATTTTTAAAGGTGATCTTCTGATCCTTTCTTGGTCCCTCGGTAACCACCCGACTACATCTCAATGTATGTTGAGCCGCCCTCTCCTCACTCGTTGAGTATTGTAAGCATTGATTACAGAACCAACGCTTAACTCGATGTTTACCCAGTTGTTTGGCAAGTAGACTGTGAATGAAAATTGAAATTGTAAGGTGATTGTGATATTTTCAAATTTAATGAATGTACTTACGATGAAATATTTTTAATCCACACATAGTGTCCATGAATACCCGCCGTGGGTCCGTCGACGAATAATAAATTAATGTGGATTCTCATTTCCACTCCATCGCAGTAAAGTGGTCCAATTATTTTGTCAGATTCCTTATCATACCCGAAAACATTTAAACTTATGTGAGGGTTTCGTTGAGTGAACTCTTTTATTTTTCGAATTTCCATCGGGAATGCTAATCCATTGAAGTCAATCTTTATGTTATTCACCTCGATTATTGGGGACGTAATCTCAACACCATAACTCTTACAATGGTATGATCTACTTATTGTTTTGAGGGCTGATATAATTGCCCACTTAAAACAGAAGGCATCTTTGTTATGTACATTAACAACTGCCTTTCTATTTTTTAATTTAAGCGGAAGCTCAAAATGATTAGATCCTTTTGTCGGATCACATTTGTAAACATTAAGCTCCAGCCTAATAATTCGTGTCAAGGTCCATCCACTATCCTTTTCCTGAAACTCACTCATTTTTGCGTCTATCACATTTTTATGCGATTCAAAGAAGCGGGTGAAGTCGGATCCAGTCGTAACCTGAGACATTGTGCTCTGGAACGATTTTATTTCTTGTTGAATATCATACTCTTTTATTAGCATGTACTCAGCAAACAACTCAAAATTGCATTTGGATGATAGGTGGGTAGTCATCACGCATTCCAAGTGAGGGATCAGTGCTAATCCAGCCTCATTTAGGAATTCAAAAGGCATCCTTACATCCGCTCCCTCGTTCTCAAACATGTATTGGAGAATACGTCCCTTGTATCCATTCCCAATCTGCTTGATTCTTCCGTCTACCGGACGGATAGAGTTGTATTTATGTATCTCGGTGCGAGCGTGGAAATGCCATTGCATACCTGCAGGTAGGTAATGCTGGCAGGAATAGCAATACTCCCCATTGATGGTGTTGGTGGTGTAGTTGAAGTTGTTGATATTCTCGGGATTCATGTTGATGTTTTTGTTTGCTTCTTTTTTTATTTGTTGGTTGAATGTAATAAACTTTATTTTATTTGTAGTATTGTTTTTAAAGTATTTGATTGTGTATTGTAAAATTGATTTTTACAATGTTGTTTAATAATAATTTTCGAATTTTACAATTTGTTTAAACAAACTTGATTTTGAAAGTTATTAACAATTTTCACTGCACAATTATAATTTGTTTTCGACGAGCGTTTTATTGTTAATACTGAATGTTTAAACAATTTTTCACTAGACAATTATTCACTTAACAATTTTTAAATATTGTTAACTTTGGAGAATCGCGGAGCCGATGTGTATCTTCGAGTCACAAACTAGAAGTGATTTTAAGGATTTTAGGTTTTTGGATGAAAACCGAGGAAAATTGAATAGTGAACAAATATCCTTGGGTATTCATGGTGTATTAGTCTCATTCCATCTTGGTTATAATATTCGTTTTTTTTTCAGATTTTCTGCGACCCCGACCCCCTCACCGTCTCGTCTCGGGACACACGATCTCGAGAGCGTATCGTAGCACGTGTTCGTTGCACGTGTTCGTTGCACGTTTTCGCCCTCGATCTACGAATCGTTTTCGATTGCGAGCCCGACCGCGACCCCTCACCGTCTCG